>NW_005054390.1:1418886-1429542 GCF_000277835.1 Geospiza fortis
AGACCTCAGGTCACTTAGATCATTAATTAAAATAGACTGGATGAGTTGTAAAAGAAGAGAAATGAAAATTCAAGTTGTTTTACTCTGTGTATGTAGAAAAGACAATTCTGGCACAGATATTGTCCTAGAGAGTTGTGCTTAACTTCTCTTATATAGCCTAAATGGATCAGGTTCACTTTTCCTGTATGTACATAATTCAGATATGCAAAATGTTTATACTGCTATTCTATCACCCACATCTGTAGGATGTTGCTAAAGATGTATTGACGCTTGCCGTTGTTTAGCTGGGAAATATAGATCAAAGTGTTTATGTATGTATTTAAATCCCCTATATAGAATGTTGAGTAAAATAAATTCTGGAAACCAGGTATTTATAGCATGATAACTACTCAGAACCAGTTCTCTACTGTACACTTCTAGTTTATACAAACTAATTTTCAAACTGGATGTAAAAAGCAACTTTTTAACTTCGCAGCCCAACTCGTGCGTGCTAAACTCACAGGCTCCCAGATTGACATTACCTTTAGCAGTGATCATAGGTGTAGATCACAGTGACGGGGACATGCAGCACAAGGTACAGATGCTTTTCATTTACTTTCTCATGTAGGCAGTTTTGTGTCCAGCTATGCCTTAATACACTGGAGAATGCTTGTATAGTCTACGTGTTCTTATCCTTTATAAGTGCTGTGGAGTGCTGAGGGGGGCTAGCTCTGCTGGATGCAGGATGCTGGACTAGCCTCTCTATCACTTCTGCTCTGCAGCTGGATAGGGGAGAGAAAATATAACAAAAGGCTCATGTGTGAAGATAAGAGCAAGGCAGGACCTTTGTCATAGGCAAAATGGACTCAGCTTGGGGAAATTAACTAATTACCAATCAAAAATTATAATAGGATAAAGAGAAAAAAAATGAGTCTTCAAAGGCTTTACTGCACCCCTCCCTTTCTCCCTTTTTCATGAACTCAGCTTCCCTGCCAATTTCTCTACATCCTTCCAAAGTGGCTCAAGGGAATAGAGAATGGGGTCTTTGGTCAGATCATTCCATGTTATATCTTTTGCTCCTTCCTTCTCATGCTCTTCCTCTGCTTCAGCAGGGAGCTGTCTCTGTCTGATGTGGGTGAAGATATTGGCATCTTGTCACAGAAGGCACACCTGCAGCAAACCTGCTACTTATTTTGCCACGTAAACCCAATACATCCACTGCATCTTTCTAAAAGCATGAAGGAAACAATTCTGCCTGTGCGTCTGTCATATGGACAGTTCTTCAGATCAGTAGGATTTAGACAGGTGGGGAATCGTGAAGTTAAAGTCAGACCTAGGCACATTTTTCCTCACTTTGTTGTGAAAGCCTTGCTTATGGTCCTGGTTTGAAAGCAGTTTTGGAAAAATCAGTGAAAACGTGACAACATGGATTTTGTCCATGGAAAGGAAAAATTATTCTGTCTTCCAGGAAGGACTCTTGGGGGGGGATTATAACATATAATTGGATCAAAAGAAGTTGGTATTATTTCCACCAGCTCACATCCAAAACATAGACATATGCAGGAGAAGCCATCCTTCTATGGCATCTTTAGGTCTATAAGAGTCCTGACATTTTTGAAATATTAATTAGCCTCTTAACTACATAATATCTTGAACTAATTTCAGTGGTTAAAGGTTATGGAGGGGACTAGTTGATAAAGATATTTTCTCTCCATATTAAAATTGTCTTTTTATTAACAGTATATTGACCTCCAATGGAATGTATCTTGAAGCTTGCTTGAAATACGGGCACTTTATATTAAATAGAGTGTGTTAGTTCTCCCATTGCTGTGAGACAGGGAGAAGAGTGACATAGCCTCCATATTGTTTTAAATATATATGCTGAAATGGAATTAATTTTGTCATAAATAGTTTTATGATATCCAAGGCACAATGGAAGACCAAGAAGTTTAAGTTAGTGTTAACTGTGGTGGGCTTTCTGTGGCCTTTGTTCGAAGGAGAAGCTGTAATTTGAAACATCATAATTAGAAAAGCTAGTTTTTTATTCCTTGCCAAAAAAGGACCTTGTGTATTGGATTTCATGGGGTTTTTTTTGTGTGTGGTGCTCTTTAAAATCAGTCAGAGAACAGATGTCCCTATACTGGGTAGTCTTTCTTCTTTTGACTCTGTTAAGATGTACTGCTTGAGATCATGGACATATTATTTTGGCTCTTCCTGAGCCAGAGGTGAGTAATGGCTAACTATCCAGTCCTGATTAAATCCCTATTACCGCGCATTCTGACATTGTTTAAGAGATCTCTAAATCAATATGAAAAAGCGTTCAAAAAGCAAAAGTTGTAGCTGGAACAGAAATTATAGTGTTGATGCAGGAGCTGTGGGATGACATTTATGGTTTCCACTTTGCAGGAGGTCAGATGTAAATACTATTTGAAGTCTGTGAATTTCTGCTTTCTTAGGGGACACACTACTACACCTCTGTGATTGAAGACTGTATTCTAATGCTACTTGGTGATATTCCTTGGTATGCTCGTAAGAATAACCAATGTCAAATTAGCTTGTTTGCCACAGTGTGAAGAGATGCATTTTTGTGTGTGTGCAGTCTCCTCCCCAAGAAGGACATAAATATCTAAAGAGAAACAGAAAGGCTCAGCAAACTCCTTTTGGGCTTTTGTCACAAAAGCAAATAATTTTCATTTCTTCTCTGTCTTCACCAGAAAACTCTTGGGATATTTCTTGCTTTACTTCAGAGTACCCTGATGTTAAAACACATGAGATATATGACATGAAAACTGCTTGAAAAATGCACTGAAAATGTCCAGAACATCCAGCCATGGAGGCTCAAGCTCTGAACTTGCTGATCCCTGAATCCTTCCTCTATACTGCCATCATAACAGCTAACTGATGGTACTGGTGAATGGTGTTTTATCTTTAAAAATGTAAATTTTAAACATCCTTTTAGTATGAATGAGAAGTGGAATCTCACATCAAGATACTAATTGTAGTTAAACATATATTCAATTTTTACCCCTGACAGTTTTACCTGTCAAGATATACTTTTTGCCATGATACAAAGTCAAGACCTGCTACTGCCACAGATGATATTGCAACTAATGTTTTTATTTGTCTAGTACCTTTGCATGTGTGACTCTGTTTTAGAGTCCTTGAGATCTTTTTTGCCCAGTTTATAATGCCATTTTAGCAGAGAAAAGCAAAAATATTTAATTTCATATCTGCTTAGTCTCAGGAATGGTAATATGACTGTTGCATGTTTTGTTTCTATGCGTTGTCTGCAGATTTCCTACTCTCCTATGGAATGTGATTCTCTGTATATATGTGAATTTTTCAGTTCATATGATGCTATTTTTGTCTTTACTGATTTTAGCTGCCTATGCCACTTTTGTTACTGGAAAACCTCCATACACCTTAATAAGAGGAGATGCAACTGCTAAAGCAAACTGTGTGCATATTCTGCAAACTATGAAATAAGAATGCTTTTCATGAAACAGATTTGATAAAAGAATCAGTGACATTTTTTACCTCTTTGAGCTGACACTAGAGATGGATTTAGAACATAATTGTTCTTTGCTTTATTTGTAGTTTTTTCTGCTATTAACTCTTTCAGTGAGGTTGACTCCTTTTGAAGAACAGTATTCACGCGAGTTTTGCAAAATCTAGTATTTCCTGGAAAGTCCTGACTTTTGTTTGTATGTTTGCTTGTGATTTCGTTTTGTTGTTTGTGAGTGACTATTTCAGCAGTGGTTTCTTCCTACTGAGAATTACCCAGTGACTCTAGGGAAGTTACAGTCTGCATCTCCTATATTCCTACATTCCATGTTTTAGAAAGCACATTTGCCTCACTCAGAGCATGGTAATGTCTTGCAGTGTCCTTGGTACTTATCAGGCCATTTGTTCACAAGGATTTTTTTGTCTCCAAACTCCCATAATTTCCTGCCCTAAAATGACTCTAGAATTGCAAAGATACATAAAACATGATTCTTCACTCAGAGCTAGTGTAATCCTCTCTTCTTTTCAACTTCAGTTTTCTGGAGAGTAGAAGGTTGGGTGGCATTTCTGATGACATTTCTTCAAGCAACTTTGAAGAAGCACCCTAGTAGCTCATTTCAGATTTCTTCATGGATCACCGCTAGCCGTCGCTAGCCACTGTGTTAATCTGAAGGAGAGCTCAGAGCTAAGAGAGCCACTGTCTCATGAATCTTGCAGTCTACGTCTTTTTCTAGATTCTGCTGTGGAGCTCCTTACCACCTTTTCCAAAATCTGCAGAAAGACATCCAAGCAATGAGAGATTAAGAGAATGATGAAGATTTAGATTGTAACTTGCCTCTGATCTAGTGCTAAACATGTCATCAAGACTCTGAAATGTGGGAGATGTCTCTGAAAATAATCTGTAACTTGTCTTACTCTGCAGTGGACTCTTTAATTTAGAAACCCAATCGCCAGTACAGTTAGAAATACACCAGTACATGACTATTTGTTGGCTATTTATCTGGATTGACTAATGTAATAAGTATGTTACTGACTAGCTAGGACTTTTCAGAGGGGGACTGATGAAATAATCGTCTCTGTATTTTTTATTCTTTCTACTTTTCAAGTTGTCTTGTTGAAGAATGCAAATTACAGTACTACTACACAAGTTTACAGCCTAATTTGTTGCCATGTCTGAAACATGTAATGCCTCAAAAGCTAGCACAAAACGTGTAAATAGTGTCAGTAAATGACTGCTTTCTCTTTTTATTCAGTGAGTAATTTCATAACACAACTGTTAAGTTAACCCCCTCTTGTCATTCCTAATGCGAAGTTACAACCAATGATTACCTGTTACTGGCTGGATCATGTCAAAAACAAAATCCATCTCTCTGACTGTTGTTATTTTGTTCTCGCAGCTTCCTCATTCCTAAATTCTCTCATAACAGTAGAGTTTCTAGAAAAAGAATATGAAAGTTCCAGTTCTGAAGGATATTTTAACTTTTTTTTCAGAAAGAAGTAGCACCAAATATTTACAATGTTTTGTCAGTCAGGTTTAGTTTAAACCCAGGAAGTTGTAAATCAACAATGCTTAGGTTTTCTAGGGTCTTCTTGAAAGATGACTGTATTCAGTCAATACAGAGAATGTAGGTGGATGTTGGCTGGTAGAACAGATGGGAAAGTCTATACTTTCAAAGGCTTTTCTACTCTGTGGTATTTCCATTTAGGTTTTGGTGCTTTTACTTTTTGCAAATTAACTTTAGGGTTGATAAAATAATGCACTGCAATGGGTAGGTCCTCCTCCTCAGACGTGGCAGCTTAAGTGGAGGATGATAGGAGGAATCTCTTAGCTTGTAATGCAAACTCAGCATAAGCGTGCAAATTTCTTTAGTGCATCACCCAGCCAGCAAAACATTTGGGTTTTGCCATCAAAAGCCTTGTCTCAACTAGCCTTTGTTACCTGCCGTCTGTTTGGATTCAGAATCCTGGCTTGGACCCATGTTCTTTGAATATGCGAATACTTCCTGTTTAAAAAATACGTGTCTTTGCTGAACAATAGTATAAAATATGTGTGCTAGCCTTGCCGTATAAAATATTGGTTCAGAAATGGATAGCATATCAAAACATTTTCCAAACATCTCTTTTTTAATAAATTATAGATTTTTAGCTAATTTCCTCTTCTCTGTATCTTCTCTGAGAAGGTACAGGCAAGGTCTATGCAGTATCAGATAAATTTCTTTTAGATTAGAATGAAATATTTTTTCAGCCTCGAATGTTTGCTGGTACATGCAGCACTCAGCGCTGACAATGTCAGACTAGTCAGTTTGATGATGATGAAGGATTAGAAGCAGTTTCTGCTGCACTAATCTGAGAAGCTCAATAAGCTTCATATTCTGCATTCTGACACTGTCTGTTGGAACAAAATCAAAGAAAAGGGGAAAAAGTGTTCAACTTTGGTAAATGTCAAGAAAAGTTGCTTCAGGTTTCTGTATATCAGGTTATACCTTTACTCTGGGAGGTCTTTGAAGTTTACCGTCTTACAGAAAAGAAGAATAATCATCAGTATGTGTTTAAATCAATGAAAATGAAAGAGGTAAATATTTTAGCAGATTTTAATTTGATATATGACTCTTTTTCCCTAGAAGTCTTTTGTTGCACTGAGGACTTTTAGCCTGATGGGTATAATACATGAGTTCACTATTTTCTGGAAGAGGAGTGATAGAAGCAATAAACTGAAAACTTCTAATTATTTTATAAATAAATAAATGCTTCAAGTCCATGCATGAACCCACCCACTACGATGAATGGAGGTTGATAAAGCATTTTGTTTTTTCACTAGGAAAACTAGTAATGGATGCCTCTTTAAGCAGCAGTGATGGTTGTTTCATCCTCCAACTGTTTGAGACAGGACGCTTACTTTTACCAAAACTGCTGTAGAATAGCCTTAAAGCAAATATTGATTATTAATTGCAAAAATCTAAATTAAAAAAACCAAACCAAACTGAAAACGTGCATTCAGAAGTTAATATAGTGAAGCCAAAGACGTTAAATGTAAGACCAAAGTATTAAAATGTGAAACAGTCTAACTGCAAACCCTGCTATCTTGAAGAAAAGTAAAAAATATCTAATTGTATTTTCTTCTCTACTTAGAAATTATTTCTTTTTCAATATATATTCAGGTGGATGCATAAGACTAGGCTAGACCTAAGGACTGAAGATATGGATGTATATTGAAAAATTAATTAATTTATTGATTAATAGAAGTAGTCCATGTGTTTTGAATATTTCTACGAACCAGTAGGCCATTAGATAACAAGGAACTTATTCAATATGCTTCAGTTTTTACAGAATCACTCTACTTCTTCTGTGGGAATAAAACAGGGAATTACATTGTCAGATGAAAATAACTACGGGGATTTGAAGTGTATTTCTCTATTTTAAATGTACCAAAGGGGAAAAAACCAACTCCGAGTAATCTTTCCATGGGATTTGCAGTCATATTTACCACAATAAAAGTTTATCTCTTGGTTGTCTTGTCATAATGCTGTGTTTTGTTGTAGCAGCTCAAAAAATTTGGTTACATGCAATTAGGTCTTTGCAATTGGTCCATGGTTGCACAAGAAGCAGAATAGTGCATAATTTTTAGAATAATTTTTAATGTTACTCTAATTTTACTGTTCATTCCTAGCCAAGCAGTACTTTGGTTATGAGTAACATACCAGGAAAAAAGCTATCATCTAGGAGAGGGGGCACAAAAGAAGAATCTTACAAATGAAAATATTCAGAAAAGTTGTACCAATAAATCCACAAGCTTTTAAGGTGCAGAAGGTTTAAAATGAGGACTTGGATAATTGATGGGCTGAACATTTGCCTTCTATAAGAAAAAAAGGTCTGGTCAAACAATAACTGTAAAAAAGTCATATGGAAAATTCATGTATATGAGCATAAATAAATGATCCAGCTACAGCTATGTGGAACACCTGTCATTAATAAAGAAGAAGAAGAGGTGCTCATGCAAGCAACCTCCTTTTTTAAGAGATGGAGCTACAGATCACACTCAAATGCAATCTACTCTTGTTTTTTGATGTAATACTTAAATGTAAATAATATTAATGTTAAATACATCTCTGCCTTGGAAAAAATACCAACGCAAGAACTCTAAATATTCAAGATGTTAAAAGATTTACTTCCAGATTTTATTCTATGGTATATCTTTATTTAAAATATGACTGGTTTGAAAACTGGAAGAAAAATAAATGTTACACCTTTTATCCCTAAAATAACAGTCAAATTACTTATGTTCCAAGGTGAGATGAGTTACACTCAGTAACAAGTATTTTATAAGAAGAGAACAACTGAATTACACACAGAAAGAAGTATTTAATAAGGAGTGATTCTTACGGAAAAAATTTGTCAGTTTAAGATAGCTAATTAAATGAGAATCAATATAATACAGTTTCCATACACACTGTAAGTAAAGAATTTGATCATGATTTAAGCATTTGACAATTTGGTGCTTACTTTTAAATACTTGATTCAAATCCACTGATAATCAGCTGAAATCTTGCCAGAGGTTTAGGTTTGGTCAACATACCTCTGGGTTTACTGAACCCTAAAAGAAATGTTTCTACCCATGGTAGAAATACCTGACACAGAATTTGGATGCTAAGCAGGAATGTAAACTGCTTATACCACTGAGCAGACCAGTGCATGCTGCAAGTTCTGGTGTCACCCTCAGGTGCCAGAACTCTGTGCCAATATTTTTGACTGCGTTGTCATACTGTGCACAGGTACAAATGAGGGGTTATCATAGCCCATCAATAAGAGGAGGTGGATTTTTATGAGCAGCATCTTTTCTTCATGCTGTGTCACAGTGTGAAGAAAGGAAAAAAAACCATGATCAATACAGATAAATCACAGGGAAGGAAATTCAAATTACAGAGAGGGAATCAAGAAACCGGAGTGCTTATAAAGATTAAAACAAAAAAATATTTACAGAGGCTATGCAATTAGGCAGAGGGTTAAGAGGATAATGAAAGAAGATTACAGAGGGTAAAAGTACACAGCTTGATCAAGACTGAAAACTGAAGGAGCTCAGTACCATTTTTGTTGTTTCTTTGGGACTTTCAAAGTGTGTCCATGATGGGGAAAAAAACTTAGGATAAGGAGGTATTTCCATGCTTATTTCTTACGGCTTCCTGATATGAACCTGCATATCTGGAAAGAAGCACGATCTATTGCCACTGTGATTCAATCCCAGTGTTGCCACCCTGCTGCTACAGACTGAGCTTTTGTGGTGTATATGCTTGGTGCTAGATCGCCTTGTGAGCAATACACTTAGAAATGTCAAGTTTCTTAGGAAATAATCCTTTAGTCGTAAGAGCATAGGCTACATTGTCTTACCTGAGTCTTTCTCCATCTTTAATAGCTAATGTGTTGCTTTTAGGTTTCATGACTTTAGTCCTTGGAAGAGAAAAAAAAATTGTGTTGGAACTCAGCACATATTTTTTATTATATCCTTACTGCCTCAGTCCTAGAAAATTCATTTTGTATGTGACAAACTAGATCCGTATGACTTTAAGTCCTGTGGCAGAAGGATGCAGTGCATCAATTCAGAGCTGTTTTTCAAGTGTCACAGAGTAGCTGGGTTTCCACTCTGTGGAACTGGAAAGTGCCAGTTTACGTCAGATTGATGAATTATGTAAAACCTGGATTCTTTATGTATTATTAATCACCACAAACAAAGGATGACGTTTTAATTAATTTGTGATGATTTTTACGTCTTGCTTCCAAAATAACTTATTCAAATTAAAACCTCCTATATTGAAGACATGCATCTTGTTAAAAATGTAGAGAGACTGTTATCAGTGCCCATTGAAAGAAGCAGAAATTTATACAACCATCTCTAGTGTTTAAAGGAATTTAGGGTAATACTTTTGAAACATCAGCCAGGGAACCTGTACCGACAGTATTTTAATACAGGGGTAAGTTAGTTGCCTGGAAGGCTTTATTGAAGGTGTGTCTGCATGCATAGTCAGAAGCATCAATGATCAGAACAGAAGTTTATGTGGTTGGTTTGTTTGTTTGTTTTTGAGTAGTGGAAAAGAGAATTAAAAAAACCCTGTGATTAATTTTGCAGTTCTGTATGGGTACATGATTGACTGTTTTTCAAATGGAAGTCTGACCTACCTGTGCTTTGTTTTGCAAATGTTGCTTTACTTCATTTTGAATATAATATATCAGTGGTTATGTAAAAGAAGTATTTTCATTGGGGTCATCAATTTTTCATGTGAACTAAACTTAAAATAACTTCAGCCAAGAGATTCCTTTATGTGAAAAAGCCTTACAGCTGAATTGAGGTTTCAGTGCAAGCTGCAGAAAACAATAGGCAGGCTGATATTTTCTCTCAGCCAGAGGCAAAAATTAAGTGCCTGAGGCCACTTCAACGTTGAGATCAAGCTCTTCCTTCCTTCCTTCCTTCCTTCCTTCCTTCCTTCCTTCCTTCCTTCCTTCCTTCCTTCCTTCCTTCCTTCCTTCCTTCCTTCCTTCCTTCCTTCCTTCCTTCCTTCCTTCCTTCCTTCCTTCCTTCCTTCCTTCCTTCCTTCCTTCCTTCCTTCCTTCCTTCCTTCCTTCCTTCCTTCCTTCCTTCCTTCCTTCCTTCCTTCCTTCCTTCCTTCCTTCCTTCCTTCCTTCCTTCCTCCCTCCCTCCCTCCCTCCCTCCCACTCACTCACTCACTCACTCACTCACTCACTCACTCACTCACTCACTCACTCCCCCTCACTCACTCACTGAATGCATGACCAAGTTATAAAGGGTGATGAGGTCATTGTCTCCTTTTGTATCAATAAAACGCAAAAAAAGCCTCACACTTTTTGAAAAATCAACACATAAACATTGTCCACAAAGCTACAAGGTTGCTTTGTGCAGATAAGATTACCTACCCTGTTCTGTACAAATAACTCATTAAAAATTTTTAGCAATTAGAGTCATGTCTTTACTTCATATTGTGGAATTAAGGACTGAACTTGATGCTGAAGTTTGTAAATCAAAGATTTTTTTTAAAAGCAATTTAGTGTTGAAAATAAAAGGGCACGCCTTTTCTTTCTATTCACTGAGGACACAAGATTATTGCCACTAGTGTTATACTGTCACAAAATCTGTGCAAGTTAGAGATGAAATCAAGTTGATTGAGT
>NW_005054390.1:1429552-1493283 GCF_000277835.1 Geospiza fortis
AAATATGTGTATTCTGTGAAAGTTAGTTTGCTGTGTTTAGGAATCTACATTTAAACTGTCTAAGATTTAATCCTCAGTATTTTGTATTTGAAAATGAAACATAAAGCTGAAAGGACAAATTTATCTCTGGAGCACACCAGTATAAATGAAAGCTCTTTGAAGTCAGTGATGTTGGTACCAGAGAAGATGGAATTGAGCTAAAGGTGTTTTTCTCCTTCAGGAGTTTGCTTCCTTTTGATAGCATGGAGGGTGCAGGCTTGATTAATGTTATTCCTCTGGTAATAATTGAGATAGATTCTAATGACTGCAAATATAACTAATAAAAACTGAGGACAAACAAAGTGATATTTTTTCCTGCATGTTTTGTGTGAACCCCTCTTATATCTTATGTGCAAATTTAAAAAAAATTTCAAGGAAAACATATTTCTGTATTTACAATAAAATGTGAATGAGTAACAGTTCTTTGGATACACTAACAGGTAATTTTGATTTATTAGTATCATGAAGATTATGGGCTTGGATTCAATGTTTACTTGAAAAGTTTCCAAATTTTGTTATATCATTTCCTGAACTTATGAACATTAAATAAATTGGAACTGAGAGGTCTGAAGAAGCCACAGCACTCGGGAGATTCTTCATATGATCTAGTAACTATATTTTTGTGTAACATGCAAAGCTATGCTTTCTTAAACAAACATATGGCATACTGTTCATATCAAATCCACTCTCTCTCCCTTTCTTTCCCCAAATGCATGCTGCCTCTTCGTAGTATGGTTGCCTTAGGTTATTGCTGAGTATTCCAATTATGCATAATAAGACATGATCCTCTATGATGAGGTTTGACACAATGTGATTGTGCTGGTCTTGGCTAGCATAGGTTTGTGGGGTTATTTTAATAGGACTAGTAAGTGCCTGTGTTTTGGATTTGTGGTGAAAATAACGTTCATCACTCAGGGATGCCCTAGTTAATACTGAGCAGTGTTTGCACAGAGTCTAGACCTTTTCTGCTCCTTGCACCACCCAGCAGTGAGGAAGCTAGGGATGTACAAGAAGTTGGGAGGGACACAGCTGACCCCAACTGACCAAAGACATATTGTATAGGATATGGCATCATGAAAAGGGGGAAAAGAAGGAAGGAAGGACATTCAGACAAATGATGTTTGCCTTTTCAAGTGACTTGTTTTAACCCCGGCCATCAAATGAATCCCTTGGAGACACCTGCTCACTCCCCAACCATTTGGACATTGAGAGAGCCAGGAGGATAAAAGGTAGAAAACTTGCAGGGTGAGATAAAGACAGTTAATAGGGAAAGCAAAAGCCACACACACAAACAGAATAAAACAAGGAATTAATTCAATGCTTGCCAGGGCAGCCACCTCCATCAACCCACAGGTTTTCTCACTTTTATCCTTTTGAATACTCTGTGACACCATGTCAAGTGAAGGGGCATCTGTGCAGGCTCTGGTTGCTGGCTGGGGTTAGACCTGTCTACAAGACCTGTCTACAAATTCAAATAAATTACCTGTGTTAAAACATGCAGATATAATTTTCTAATCGGTCTGCAGAAAAAGTGTTAACTTGAATGTTAAAATGATTTTCATAATGATGCACACTGGTATTCCTGGCTGTGTTCTTTGGGGGAAAAAAGGCTACAGCTTCTAGCCAAACTTTAAAACTGATATAATGAACATAAAATTCTATGTTAGTTATTCCCTTAGGTGTATCGGGAACAGAATTAGGAAAGTTTTTTTTTTAATAAACCATGAACGAATCTCATGCTTCCTTCCATCAAAGGCTTCTCTCTAAGATTTTATGTCAGCATTCTCCATGCCCCAGTGGGCATGTCATGGATGCATCATTATGGAATTGTGGAATAATACCTATCCACCTTCTCTACATGAAAAGTGCTGTCATGTGTTTGGAGATGCACAGATCCACTGGCACCTGAAAAAGTACTCTAGGAAAGCATACCATATTCTTCTTCTGTTTTCCTAGTCTTTCTCAAAGTATTTCCTAACAACTTTGGTCAGACATGCGATTCCAAAATAGAAGGAACTTTGATCTGATTCAGACTGACTCATTCTGATTATACTCACTGTTAAGACAGACTAGTTTTGTACAATTTCATGCTTGACTGTCATGTTTCCATGACATTGCAGTTGTTGTATACCCATTTATTCCTTTCATGTTAATGCTTGGTAATAAAATGACAGCTTACAGCGCAAAGAACAAGTTTCCTCCCAATGCTTATTTGCGATTATTCAGATTATTTTACAGTTCTCTTCCAAGTGTTTTCACATTGTTCTTGCAGTTGAGAACTGGGCTTAAAAATGTAGTGTGGAAACAGCAGTCTCACTGATGCTCTGTGTAGAGGCAAAGAAGCAGTCTTGTTTGCCTCCTATACAGGAGCATTTTTAACCTTCTTTGTGTAGAATCATAGAATTTTTCACTATGAAGCGTCTATCCATGAAGACACAAGGTTACTCTCAGACTTACATCTCCTGTGTGATCTCTCACAGTCTGTCCTCTGCTCTTATGCTGTTGTTCCAGAGACAATCATCGTCCAGGTATGGGTTTGACACATGCTTTAAAGATCATATGGATTGCTACATGCTGATGTGGTACTGTGCCCCGAGAAACAAATGCAAGAATAAGCTATGCCAGCTGGGAACCTTGGGCACATTTGGCCTCCTTATTTCCTACCATTACAACCACTTCAACTGTAAGTGGCATGTTGACTTCTAACCTGTCCTGAGGCACATAGCTAAAACCTGAAGCAGCCTTTAATGTCTCGACACAAAGCTGTTTACCTTAATGCAATGAAACTCAACTTCACTGCACTTGTTCAGTCTGTAATGAAACTATTTCAGACTATGTGTTCTGAGTACTTTTTGGTATGAAATTTCATTTTACTTTTATTTTTTAACTTTAATATAATGAAACCATATTTTGAGATTAATTTATTTTCTTTAAATGGAAAATTAAAACAAAATAAAAAGGAAATTATCTGAACATATTTTGAAACACAGACACTCATTTCTTTGCAGGCTCCACATTCTTTGAAGACTGATTTCATATTTACTTCTTAACTGAACATGCTTGAACTTTTTTCCCCCAAACTTTGTATCCAAAATCTGTGTCTCATCTGGTCTTTATCTCACAGCTGTGATAAAGCGAAAGAGATGATGTTAATGATTTTAATTGAGGTTGATATTTTCTCTCTGAATCATTTAGAGATAAAGATTGCATAGCATATGCTCTTTTGATCTATTCAGAGAAACGCCGAGCTCCATAGTTTGATGTCAAGATAATTAAAATAAGTGCCAGCAAAGCTTTGAGAGCTATTAGAAACCTAAAGATTGAAGAATGGGTTGGAGGAGGGTCCAAAGTGGAGCACACATGGCTGAAGTATTCAGAAAAATCTGTTTCTGAATAATTCTGAGTACTCCAGACCTCACCTGGAGCGCTGTGAACAGTTCTGTGCCCACCAGAAGAGATAAAAGAGACACATGGATATACTGGAGAGAGAGCAGCAAGGGGCCACAGAGAATATTAAGGAGATTCAGAATTTCTGAAGTGATGAAAGTCTGAGAGAGCTGGGATTGTCAAGCCTGGAGAAGAAAAAGCTCTGGTGGGATCTTGTCAATGTCTATAAATACTCAGAGTGGGGATGCAACGAAGGCAGAGTCGGGTTCCTTTCAGTGATGCCCAGTGGCAGGACAACAGGCAAGGGGCATAAACTGAAAAGGATGTATTTCTTTCTGAACATTGAAAGACCCTTTTCCACTGTAAGGCTGCTTCAACCCTGGCTTAGGTTGCCCAGAAACATTGCAGTTTCCCTCCCTGGAAATATTCAAAACACCTCTGCTTTTCTAGGTAGTCCTATTTGAATCAGATGACATCCAGAAGTCCACTTTGACCTTCGCCTTTGTCTGACTTAACTTCATCCCTTTTGAAGACAATTCACCATTTCTAAGATCAAGAGCTACAAGAGTTTCACATTTTTTAAAACTAGTATTTAAAACCTGATTTTAATTTAAACTTCTAATTTGCTGTTATAAATGATCAAATTGGTAGCCAAATTTATAAAAAATTTAACAAAGATTTATTAGCTTGATAACAAAAATAGAATTTTGAAAAACCACTACAGCCAAGACAGCGTCAGCCCCGGGTGCAGGCGCTGGGTGAACCAGGGTCCGACTGACAAAGTGACAGCATTACCCCAGGGGCTCACCCTGAATGCTTCAAGCAGCTAGCTGATATACAGTTTATTCTGCCTGAGGCAGGGATGACCGAACGTTCCTTTGTGTCTCTTCACATGTAGAACTGAATCCATACATGTGCAGGAACAGACAAAGGTAGGTCCAGGGGTCCAGACGAGTGTCTGAGCATCCAGGCAGAGTCTGTATTCATATGTAGCAGAGTGATGCCAGTTCAGATATGATCATCTCAGGCGCAGATCTTGTGAGTAGTTGAGACATTCCAGCCGGCACCAGCTGGAAAGTTTAGGTGCAAGGTACCCATGTGCAGCTGCCAGGGAAGTTGACAATCATGGCCCAGGACGGTCCCATTCATACGTTAACAGGCCTGATATTATCTTAATGCTGTTCGGGAACTAGTTGAATAGAAATAAGACTCTGCTCCCGCCCAGAGTGGTCAAAGACATAACTTTGGACTTTTACAATATTTTATACATATATAGCATGAATTATCTCTACCATATACTACATTTACCATGTGGTAAAAGACGTATCAAGGAGGATATTCTATTGCTTCTGTTCATGAGCTTGCTGAAACCGTGCATCCTTCTTCTCTTGCTTGTTTTGGGAGCTCTTTGGAATTACTACCCTCTAACTTAGCTGCAATTTATCTGCTTTCAATTTAAAAAAAATCTCATAGCTTTTGAATATAAATTTATACACAATGTTTGGTCACTGATCCCTTGCTAGCCAAGTGTCAGTGTCACCTTATCTAAACACTTCATTCCTTTAGAGCAAGCATAGATCAGATTTATTTTATATTCACCAAAATTTAATATGACAAAGAATTGTTTTTGTTAGTTCTGTAGAGTGAATATGATTAGTGTCTGTGCTGATGTACACATAAACAACATATATATCATGGTAATTAGTCTTATAGCTCATGAAGAAGGAAAATATACTTTCTACTAATTATAAAGTCAGATTTGATGCAAAAGATAAGAAAAACAGAAAAAGATAGATCTGAAGTGATCTAGGTCATCCACTTGATTGAAGATATAAAGTTATACTAGTAGGATTTGAAAGGACCCTAACAAAAGCATGAATTTTAGGAAGAAAAAAAATCACCTAAGGAAACAGGGTTAATAATAAATAATACACCAAAGCTATTTGAACAATCTTTGGCAGTAGTAAAAAGAGACTCAAAGGAGCTGGAATTATGAATCGGTTAATGCTGAGCATTAGGGGGAGCATAGCTGGAACCTACATGTTCAAATCTAGGAGCCATATTTTAGGAAAGAAATTATGAAGCATGAAAGGTCTGAGGCTGAAAGACCAACATGAATCAGAGTTCCAGAGATCTTAATTATAAAAATCACTCAGGTGTGGCCTTTGATATACAGACTCAAATAAAAAGAAATTGGAAACCATCTTCTAGACATATTTTATGGAGGACCTTGAAGATAACAACTGCTGCCAGACAGAGGTTTAAGCTAGTTAGTTACTGCTGAGGGCAAGCTATACACTGAAAACCATTTGCTTCCTCACCATTTTGTCTTTTCTGTTATCTTGGAAGGGGGTTAAAATATTTTTAGGATCAACAAATTGATTTCTTAGTGAAAATGGAGTTTATTTAGCGGATGAAATGGAATATTTTATCGAACAAGTTAAGTTGACAAATTCTGTTGTCTTTCAAATTATTAAATAATCTTGAATAAATGTTGAATGGAAAAGGAAAAGTATGTCAGAGCAGATTATTTTCTTTGAGTACCATCTTCATTCATCAATATGCTTGTTCACAAATACCTGTTCACAAATAGCAGTGTCTGAATCTAGTAAGCAGGCATTATGCCCTTTGCTAGATAATAATCTCAGCATTTTTGTCTGCCTTCAAGGATTTTTGCTGTGCTCAAAATGACTAGACAAACAAAAGAGGGCAGTATAAGGGCTCTCTTAGTGCAAAAGTTCTCTGAAAAGAATTTACAACACAGCAAAGCATCACAAACAGAAGCATGAAATACTATTCTTCACTCATGAAATAAAGTAAAAGATATCCTTATAGGTACAAATAATGGTAGTGCCCATACCTACCACTGTAGCAACATTAACATGTGAGCAAAGACCATGCCAAAATTCCTTTTGCTGCTTCACAGGAATTTAACATTCTTACTAAATGAAGTAAATGAGTTTACTTGTGTGAACAGTTGCCTAATTAAAAAAAGATTTGCAAATACTGTTTTCATCCTAAGCTAGTATGAATTTCTGTATTCCTTGTGAATTTTGTAATAATAATAATAATAATAAAAAAATAAACCTAAGGAAAAATGAAATGCAAAAGAGGCTTTCTCTGCTGTTCCCCAAATGCTGTTTTTCTTCCTACTGTGAAGCACCTTGAGAGTCAAAACTGAATTTTCATATGTCACCAGAAAACATAAGGCAAGCTTTCCTTTCAGGATCCTGAAGCCAGAGACTTCCTGTAACATATTTATGCCATCTGATTCTCTGACAGTGTATTCTCAAAAAGTAAATGTTTCACTCAGGTCAAAAGTTAATTTTCTCACTCAGGAAAGGGGTGTCCTTCAGGTGATGCAAGACGAATTTTTACTGTTGTTTTTTTTTTTTTCTTAGTTGATTTCCTTAAAATGGTTTTGACCGTGTATTATGGTCTGGATGAGTGAAGACAAACTTTCCATATGTATCTATACTGAACTGGAGTATAAAAGAATAGGTGAGTGTAGTTTATTTTTTCATTGATAAATGTGGAGAAACAAATATCCTGTTAGTGCAATAGTCTCCTGTAGAGAGAATTATTTAAGAGCGTCATGTCTGAAGATGAAGGATGTAGTTTGCATCATGGCTGCTCAAAGTAATTGAGCATAAAAGGAAGAAAGAATTTTTGTGTGATTATTTCTTCTAACCATCATGCTTAGTTCTGTTAAGACCTACCGCATCTACCTGAAAGTTAAGATATCTACCATCTGCCCTCTTGCTCGCTTCTGATGAACATTGTTTGGGAAATGTTTAGTCATGATTTTCAAGAAAATTACCAAGAAAAGGGCTTTTTTGGGGTTCATTTGCTTAAAATCTGATACAGAGAAAATTCTGGAAATTGTATGAATGGCAGATATGACCAAAACAAAACCAAAGCACAAATACTGATAATATTCATTGACCTTGTTCATATTGAAAGACTTTATAGGTTTTTATTAATTTCAGTCCCAAACATCGTAACTTATAAATAGAGAAAGTGAAGAAAAATTCAAGTATTCTTGAATCTCAAAGAAGTTCCTTAAATACCTCTTATAGAGGGGTTAATAGCTGACATTTTCAGCAAAGTCCTGATCCAATAGGCATGTGGGAGACCACAGACTGAGGAGGGAGACAAACTCTAGTCTGTGCAGCAGAGACCTTTCCAACAGATTTCCGGGATTGTTACATATAGTAGAACCATCATTGTAGAGGAGGACAATAACAAAACATGGGGCAGAAGAAGGAAGAGTCTTTGGGTTAATTCTTGGTTCTACCATACACTTTGGGTGTGGCTTTGGACCAATGAATGTCTTTCCTTCAGCTTCCCATCTGTGAAATGCAACCATAAAGGAAAAGAAAGAACAATTAATCCACTTTCATGGACTGCAGCATTTTGGCAAGTCCCTTTTATGCTGAATTAGTGCTTCTCATCGTGACTCCCTTTATTACCATGCTAAGATACTCTATTAAAACATAGAAATAAAACATATATAATAAAGAAAAACATAAAAGCCTCTTCTTTAGACATCTTGATAATGTTTTAAAATGCTATCATTTTAAGGTAGTTTGAAAATGTTCATGTTTAAGAGTATTCTAAGCAGCTGAGCCTGTTTCCATGCATAGACATAATAATTTATGCAAGAAACTGAATAGCAGAGTGTTGAAAAATAGGCAAGATAGGCTGTATAGAAAGCTGTATGTGGGCAGCATCAATTATAGGCTGAATATATGTGAGTAGCACTATCCATTTTAAACACAGAGATATACCACTAACTAGTTATTGATTATGACCCGTAATTTCCATGCCCAAATTCCAATAGTATATTAAAAATAAATAAATAAAAAAATTGGGGAAGATGAACAATTCTTCACTTTTTTTTTTCTGTAAAAAAGCAATTTAAGTCTTTTTGAGTATGCTATTAATATTTCCATTATTCCATGTTGGAAAAAAATTAATACAATGAAGTAAATTGTTGGGTTTTTTCCTGCAATACAGCAAGATTTAATGAATTGAATGAACTTACATTTGAGCCCATCTGAGTGTATCTGAGGAAAGTAGATTTTCTTCCTCCATAGTAAACTATGAAGGAAAATTACACCAATACATAAGGTAAACAAGCTTTATTTTTTGAGGCCAGCATCCACATCTCCTGTCTCTAACCCTGTTGCATTAATGTTTTTCTTCCTTGTAAAAGGGGGCCCTTACAGTTGAACAAGAGAGTGTTCTGAGTGTTTAACTTTGTTTTCACAGTTGAGATAATAGCACTTGTGCATTACAGGAGAAATAGACTTCTGCAATTTTCTGCCTCTGAAGTGTAAGGACTCCAAATAATGCTCACTTCCTTTCTCTTGCCATAGAAAAGTAGTGTCTTTCGTCAGTTGTCTATTACTTAACCCCAACCCATCTCCACAACTGCAGAATAGTTTTGACTTTGAACACAGTGATATCCATCCATTTAAAATCGGGAAACTAGTATCTCTAATTTATTTTTAGACTCTTTAGAAGAAAAACCTCCCCCTGCTTCCATCCACAACAACTTGACACCACATTTATTTTGATTTTTGATTTATATTGTTGTAGAAGTTCTCACGTTCTCAACATAGGCACAGATGGTACATAGAGAGGGTCAGATTCACCAGGGAAATTTTTGTATTTTGTAAAATATGGGGACTAAGCTTGGTGTGAAATCTTTCTTATTTGCTATAAATGGCTGGCATTATATTACCATGGTCAGTCAAAATTGTTCCGTATTAGCAGGAAAACCAGACCTTTCCTTATTTCATGGAATTGCAGAATCTACTTTATCTCATTCCTACGTTACTTTGAAGCCTTGGAGAAAAGATTTCCTTTGTGTTAGCCCTGAATAAATGTCACATTATTCAGGTTTTAGAGAACATACTTTGGAGAAAACAGCCCATGATTCAGTCTTCTTCCATAAGCAACTTTAGATTTGTTGCAAATGAACACTTTATGATACCATTTCATACTTAATTTTTTCCCCTTATGATATTACCCCATGTTATGTACAAAAGCTTGTACAAGTAATTCCTTTCATGTTGAAAACCCATGTAATTTGCTTCAGATTGCTTTTCTGTCTCTGTGTGTCTTTTAGTGTCAATGTTCTCTTAGGTGAAACGAAATGACTGTCATTTGACACTGTTTCCTGGGGTTGGGAAGAATCCTAAAGGATCTATTCCTGTATCCTGTGTCATTAAAAAAGTAGTAGGATTTACCAGCTTAGCATTCTTTACATTATAGTTCTTTCCCTTATTTTCTCCTCCTCCATGCACATTATTATAACTATTCCTCTTGAGCTTATCAGTATTTTTTCAGATCCTTTTTGTCCCTCTTTTTTGCTTCAAGCATTAATTTTCATGGTTGCGCCATGCTAAATTTTCTGCGTCTTTTATTTATTTACCTCCACTCCTCCTCCTTTCTCTCTTCAGCAGAAAGACATGGGCACTTTTTCTCTGCTCTGAAATTTGCATTCCTTGTCGACAGACTTGTTTCTGGTTAAATGTGAACATGTCTTTTCTTTTTGTTTCTTTTTGATACTTTCATGGTATCTTTCTAACTCACTTGTGCATATGGGCTGTAATACCAAATGTGATATTTTAATTAAAGCCACGTATTTTCAGCTCTTCAGTACAAGTGGCAACATTTTTTCTCTAGTATTTCTGTCATCTGTCCACTTCAGTTTGGATTTTATGAATTTTGTTTCATTTTGTCAGCATGTGGGTGTGGGATCTCAGAACTTATTGGACCAATGCTTGTTTAACAAATGTACTGATTTTGGCTGAGACAGAGTTAATTTTCTTCACAGTGGCTGGTATGGGGCTGTGTTTTGGATTTGTGCCGAGCACAGAGTTGATAATACAGAGATGTTTTTGTTATTGCTGATCAGGGCTTGCACAGAGCCAAGGCCTTTTCTGCTTTTGGCACTGCCACACTGGGGAGGAGAGTGGGGATGCTCAGGAGGTCAGGAGGAGATGCAGTCAGGACAGGTGACCCAAACTGACCAAAGGGATATTCCAGACCCTGTGACATCATGCCCGGTGTATAAAATGGGGGGAAGAAGGAGGAGGGGAAGAAAGATGACATCTGTCTTCCCAAGAAATCATCATGCATAAAAAGGGTCTGCTTTCCTGGAGATGGGAGAACATCTACCTGCCCTTGGGAAGCAGTGAATGAATTATTTGTTTTGATTTGCTTGTGTGATGGTTTTTGCTTTCTGTATTAAACTGTCTTAATCTCAACTGACAAGTTTTCCAGCTTTTACCCTTCCAATTCTCTCCCCAGTCCTGCTGGGGGAAGCATGAGTATTATAGGTCTGGAAGGGGCAGCTAGATATTTCATGTAGTAAGGAGGAGTGCTATGCTTCCTGCTGTTTGGCATAAATAAGGATTGGTTGTAAAATCTAATCCTAAAACCAAAATTGTGGTGTAGAACTTGTGCACAAGTGTGGCATCGGTAGTTAGCCAGGTCTTAAGCTAAGGGTCATGAGCAGCGCTACGGTTAAATTAGCATAGCTGGAATTGACTTGAAAATATAGTTCCATGTATTTCCCTCAACAAATAAGATTTGTACTGTGAACACCTGGAAAACTGCACAAGTTTTGAAAGAAACACATGGAAATCTTTGTTTCTTTCTTTGCATTGAGTTCTTGTCCTTGTTTATTTTGAGGACCCACATTTTCATTGTGCTCAAAGGTAGAGAGAAAGAGGACAAAAGGGAACTGATCAACTGCATTGATAGTTTCCATTGTGATAGGCCTATATATAGGTTGTAGGACCAGATACTTCTGGAGGAAATGTGGGATTCTATGAGCCACTTCTGCCTTAGGTGCGCAAAACGGGAAAATTATATCAAGGTTCTGAAAGGGTGAAATTGGCTGACTTATTGCCAAAGCACTTCAGAGACTGATTTGGGAATTGATGTTTTTTTTCTTTCAGCCAGCACTGAACTCAAACCTTGGCACAGATTGTGGAATGGAGGAGTACTCTACTGTGGCACACTGGCCCATAAAACTCATCCTTTCCTACCATAAATCATTAAAGATCGCTTTGGAGTATTCAGTGTAGGGATGGCAAAGTCAATCTTGGACAAATGCCACTTTGAATTACACTGTTCTACTTGTCAGTTATCTCTTTAATTTTATATGAATATGGGATTACAGTGTGCTGTTAAACAGTTGTCAAGATCCAGCCAATAGCTGACAGCACAGCAACAATTTAAAGTCGATCCATTGTCAAATGTCCAGATTTTCAGAGTAACTGTCCTGTTGCAGGTTTTGAATCTTTCAGTAAAGACCAGATTTTACAAGCAATGCTGTTTTCTGTTAGTAGTTAGCATACAGGGTGAGCTCTGTAAAAGAAGGTGCTGTAAACAAACAGAAAAGAGATGGTGTCAGTGCCAAGGACTACACAATTTCAGGTGTTCTTAGGGCTTTCTGAAACACTGGCCATTTGACAGGATTACTCACAGGATGGTATCAGTTGTCATAAAAATAAAAGTCACTATGGTACTAAAGCAGGTTCTTGGTAGGTCTGTCTTACATTTTACAAAACGTGTAAGGTTCTGACTGCAACAGTGTATAGGAAGCTCTGCTTGTGTGAGAGGGTGCAGGCATTATAATTTTCCTTGTGCTAGTTGCACCTCAGACGCCTCTGATGAAGAAGTTGTGTAACTATATTAGTTACTTGCTTGGAAGCTAAGAAGACCTGCTCAGAGCAGGATGAATTGGTCCAATTACAGTAGAAAGCTCATGCAGAAATATATCTTGTGAACTCAGCCTGCCTTGTACTTGATCAGCCCCAACAGGGCAAGCAGAGGGTCACCAAGTCATCTTTGTTTCCTGGTGTATTCCTAAACGTGTACCTTAACTGTATAGACAGTGGCATCAAAGTAGTCAGTGATGTCCAAGGCAGTGAATGCCATTCATTTCGGAATGACAGAAAATCTGTCTCAGAGCCTTACGTTCCTGTTTGTCTTATGCTTGGTACTCAGGAAGGCAACTTGTTTGACTAGTCAGAAATAAACAAGTTGTTTGGTTTTTTATATATTAACACACATTTCAATTTAAGCACATTTATATGCAAATTATCAAAATTCTCTTTGGTTGGGATGATTTTCATGTTATGTCATTTAATGTCAAAACCAGCAACTTAAGACACACTTTTTAGCATAAAAGATCTTACAAGAGCACTTTTTGTTATGGCATGACATTTCATTGCTTCATATTAATTTTTATATTGTTTGTGCCATTACATGTGCTAGTTGGCATATTGAACTCTAGTAACTTGTTCTAAACTTAATGCATAGAATTTCATGGTAAGCACTTTGAAAATATGTCTCTATAGTTACCAATCTGAAAACATACAAAATACCCCCGTCAAACTCATCCGAAACATTTTAAACATACCTACCTTTTCACAAACAGTAGGTTGTACATGCCCAAGACAAGCAACAAGACACAGTGGCTACTAAACACATAAATCCATAAATCACAATTACTTCTATAGCTTGCATAGCTCTGTCTGAACACCAGAAATAATGTTCACAAGAAAAAGTCAATTTAGGAATATAATGTGATAGTTTATGGTCCCTTCTGCTGTGGTCAAAGCCAGAAAGTATGGTCCTTTGTTTCAGAGAGCTGCTGGCAAGTGACACCTGAAGTACCTGAGCCTTCTCCTCTTCCCCTGTGTGACCTGTTTCTTCTTGAAACAGGAGTCTAGACTAGAGGATGTCTAGCCCAAGGCTCTAAGTTCCACATACATATTTTCTCTTGGAAAAGAGAAATCAACAATTTGCAGTTCTACTCTTGACTACCTTTGTCACACTGTTAGATGCTGGACTCTTTTATGCAGATGACTTACACAAGGGTTTTAGTGAGAAGATACTGCAATGCACTTAGTCCTTGTCATGAGTAAATAAGAAACTGAAATGAATATTATTTTTAAAAACAGTGTACATGTGGTTTAGATGTGCTTTCTATATGTCAAAATAATTTCAATACAGAAACGTTGCGATTAATAAGAGCAATTTATAATGTTATGGGATAATAACATACACAATAGGACCTGGGGCTCAGAGGTATCACTTTGAGCTAAATATTGCTGCAGACACAAATATGCGCAAGTAATGATGCTGTTGTTCAGTCAAAAAGGCTAAAAGGGATTACCAGACAGGATGTATTGACAGAAGAGTTAACAGGGAAACGTGGAAGAAAACTGCTTCAGCAAAAGGGCATTAGATGTTGGGAGGTGAGGTAAAAAGCCTTCTAAGCAGCTTTTACAGGACATGTCTCTATAGGGATCATCTGCTCACACTGAGTCATTGCAGACAATATTTTCTTTAAGATTTTTGATCTTTAGAATTTCAAAACACCATCCTATTCTCTCTGAATCTTTACAATAGAAGATGAGACTACTATGAGTAACTGTGACCTATCACAGATCACAGATTGGATGCCGTTGACTGAAATATGTTCATAAACTTGGAAAAGTGAAAAATATCTTGTCAAAACATCTGCCTAAGTCTTTCCTGTTAGAAGAAGCCACACATTTTAGGACTCAAGGACACATTTCAGACAATGTGATAAGTTCTTCCAAAACACACCAATGCACTTCATGCAGATATGCGTTTTTCTGCGACACAATCCTTGCAGCAGATCCATAAAAAAAGGGTTCAAGGTAACAGCCTGACTGTCAGGAATGCTGTTGGGTACAGGTGTATACCTTATCAGCTGAGCTGAAAATGACAGTAACTTTCATGGCAGGAAAGGGAACCAAGTGAAAAATCAGTGTGGGCTTAAGAATGTCTATTTTGTTTTTCAGGTCTTTGATTTCATGTTAGCTTATGTACCTGAGATAAACCAAAAGATTTAATTTTTTTCCCCCTATATAGTGCTGAAGAATTTGTCTCTTGATTGCAAATCTTGTGAGCTTTTGTTGGTATCTTTCTTTACCTGAGAACTGCCATATTGAAATCAACATGCCTCTGTAAAATGTTCCAGCTTCTGTGAAACACTGAATATTTAATGAAAATATATTTACCTGTACATCTTCCAATGAGTTCTAATGAGAACCACATAAAACATTTCTGAACCACTAATACCACTAAGTTTCTCTGAGCTAGATAACCTTCCTCCCCCTTTTTTTTACATTCATGTTTATAAGATTTGACATTAACTGTGTTTTCTGTCACAGTAAGAATTTAAATGACACATTTTAGCCTAGCTTTTGCTCCTTAAATTCAGGCTTCTTATTTTCCCTATATTGGTATGTAGAAGCTCTGTTTGCCTGGAGCTTTTCTTTTTAGTGTAGTGTCCTGATTTTTCTTTCTTTTTTCCTTCAGAGCTTTGACATCTTGGCTGCTGAGTTTGCCTTGCTTCTTGTAGTAAGACAGAAATTAATTAATCTACTTTTCTAATTGCACAATCAAAATAAATGATGTCGACAAATTAGAAGACTCAGAAATGACATGTACATTTTGGATGCCTAGATAATGTCCTACAATAATTTGTTCATATAAATTGCATGCCTAATAAATTGCTTTAAAATGTCCACATATTTTTGTTCAAATACATCTTTGATTGTGAGTCATGGAAAGGAAAGACAAATTAAATTGCCCTCCCACATAAGAAAATGATGCCCTTAGTGTAGCCTAACTGTGCTTGGTCATCCGCTTTTTTCCCAGTCACGGTGATAAATTTGGATGGAATCCTTACACTCTGAATTGCCACTGGGAATCCAACAGATTTAATTTTTTTCTGAGTTACTGGCATGTGAGGTTTTGTTTTTCGATTAACTTGAACACATATGACTGCTAAATAAATATCTTTTGGCTTTGAAGAAAAATTGTCTCAACAAGATGGAAAGAATTAAATAAACTGGCTAAACCAAGGAAATGAGGGAATTTTTTTTGCAATTCTATTTGCATCTTTGAGTAATTCAGTGGTTTGAATTATTCATTTGTAGCTAAATGCACAACTGTATCATATACAAATAACCCTAAACCAAGATTAGACATCAATCTGTTCCAATAAACAAAGGTTAATTTATAAAGATGACTATGAAGAAATGGCCTTCCTTTTTAGTTAAAAAAAAATCTGCAGGTCAACTAGTCGTAGCTCTTTGCTTTTATTTCCTAAAAAGAGTGGACTGAAGCTGGAAACAAAGCTACAATATATTTTGGAATGATGAATTTTCTTGTAACAGAAACCTGTCTTTTTTTTCCTGTTGGTTGTGCGTGGAGGTTTTGTGTGTTTTGTTTTTCCTTTGGTGTGATTTTTTTTTGGTAAATTTATGTAATCTTAAGGAACAGAAGGCTAACAGTGCTCCCTCCATTTGTTATACAAAGATAATCCGTAAACCTTCCATTCCTGGATTTACTGTGAGGTATGGGTGTGAAAGCTCTGTGTCTTGGGTTTGGAAAGAAGAAGAATATATATGGAGATGCCATGCTTAAAATTGCCTTGTCTTTCTCAATAATGTGTGGAACTTCCACTGTAGAGCATTGTGTTTACTCAGCTCAGAACAGGAAACACAGCCTGTACTCTTCATTTAGCAGTAAGTTTTAAAAAGATTTTTTTTTTTAGATTAAATTGACATAGAGAACATAGAAAACATCTTGAGATTTTAAAGTGATTTCTTTCCCATGCCCTTGATATTCTTTTTCCATACCACTACTCATGTATCACTAAACAGGAAAAGATCAGCTTGCAGATTTTTGCTAAAACAACAGAAGCTTCTTTTGCAGCTGGCCTGGCTCCCAAGCAGCTGCTCCCTTCACATGCTCTGATGCTGAGGCTGCACCTTGAGCCTTGCTGGAGGCTCAGGTGGTCACAGAGCTCCTTGGCACGTCAGAAGCGAGCTCGTGGCTGTGGCCCTGCTGAAAGGGCTGCATGCAAGGTCACCAGAGACCTGTGTGAGACACGGGGCTTCTGGGGACAGTGGACTGGCAGGTTTTGGGCACGGAAATGTGTTCTGCAGCCTGCAGTCCCTTACCTATGAAGTCTTGTATTCTCAAAAATCAAAGCCCAATTTAACTATTTAAGGAAAAGATTATTTTGGCTCATGTTTGAGCCAATTGACATCAACCATTCTGTGCATAAGAATGAATGAAGGATAGAGAAAGCAGCTGCCAACAAACCTCAGCCCCACAACAGCAGGCCAAGAGTGTGAGATGCATAGCTTTTACCCAAGATAGAATAAAGTCAGGACACAGGGTGCCACAAGAAGAGTAGCTTGACAGAATTAAACCCAGGTGTCTGTGATCAGACACTATCAGGAAGAAATGCGGGCACCTCATGAAGTACTAGTCAGTTTTGATTGATGTGTACTGCCCAAACTGGGTTTTCAAATGCTACAGGAAATTAATATTAGATTTGGAAAACTATAATAAATATGTCCATTAGCTTTCCCACAAAAAGTGATAGTGACCTGGCCTGAGTATAAAAAGTGTGAGAGAGTTTCCTGGTGTGTTCAATGAATTTGAGACATATATTCTATGTCCTCAAGTTTTTTAGGGTTTGAAACTCTGAGGAAAAATTTTCCAGAATACATATTTCAAATGCTTAATGTGTTGATAAACAAAATATATATTTAAAAGAAAATTTATAAAATGAAGGTATGGATATAATTTTAATGAGAATAAAGTTTTCTTGATAATAGATCATCAAATTAATTTTAGATTATACCATGAGGCCCCTCTTCTAGTTTGGTTTCATTCAGAAGACATCTCGTTCCTGTATTTGGACTGAGATTTCAAGAAAAGGGTTGTTAAGTGGGAACAACTTGAAGTCACTTCCCAAAAATATTCCTGACTTGAATTAAGATGTTAGCATTATTAGTTGTTATTTATCATTGCTATCAATGTCTAGTTCATTCATTACCAGCTAATACTAGAAACAAGTAAATCCCACATTGGGAGTGCTCTTCAGTGACCTGTTAAGGAATCTGCTTAAATGACTAGCTGCTAGGTAATAGTAATTCACCCCCACACTCCATATCCCCATTTTCCTTTAACCCTGATATTAGATTGAGTTTAAACTTTCCAATGTGATGTGAAAGAAGACTGCTTTTTACCTTTGAGGTTATAATGACAAATGTAAGAGAAGATAACAATTTCTTTGGCTTAATCATGCATATCCTAAACCATAAAATTAGGTATATGTGAACTAATGTAAGCAAGGTTATTTAACTTCCACCTTTTCTAGGAACTTAAGGAGCCAGTCTCAGAAAAAGTCAAACATTTTCTCTGCTGGCATTTCTTGACGTGCCCACAGCAAAGCACTTGCTGGAATTAAAAACAGTTACAAACCTCCTAGATGTAATTTATTCTTTATACTATAAAAAGCTGGAAGGAAAAACTATTCCTTGAATTTGATGCTTTAGGGGATGATAAATGTGGTTTTTAAGGATCCATCCATCTCCAAAAAGCCAGTACCAGGTTTGAAATATTGAATTAGGGGTTTTCATTTAAGGTATTGTACAACATCACCAGTATTGCTGGCCAAGAGCTGTTTACTTCTAATGACAAAGTTAAGATGCAGCATTTTGCTGGGTACTTTGGGCTAGCCCTAAAAAGGGGATCGGGAGCTATGCAGATGTACTTGTCAGGCAGGGTAATACTTGTTGGCTTGGGGCTGGCTTCCCTGCAGTGCTAACCAGAAAGGCAGCAGTAAAGGCTGCTACTTTTCTGCCTGAAGTTTTAAAGACAGTGATCTTAGTTATTACTGCTCCTTGAAGCTTGCCAGTCTTAGAAAAATCTACTGAGCAGTTTAACTTTTGTCTTAGATTTTTAGGTGGGTTCTGCAGCATCCGTATTGCCACAGCTGTACTTCATTCAGGCAGTACCTAAACTCGCATCTTGGGAACCAGTGTGAGTTTGCTTGCTGCAGGTTCAGCGTCCAAAGAGTCTAAAAATAAGTTATTGATACTAGTTCCCTTATTTTGAATGATTGTCTACCACTATGTTCAAAGTCAAATTATTCTTTAGTGTTTGGTAGTTCACATGTCAATTTTCCCACTGCTATCAGAGCTCAGCCATAGTGCAGGCCCAGCACTGTTGAAACAACTCTTTACCTGAGGAAATTACAGATTATTTGGCAGCTGTATGTGCTGATTAATGAGAATTTTTACTCTTTATTTCAAGATTTCACCACATGTAATTCCATAGATACAGCAAGGGGTCAAATATAGACTGTGTTGTTAAATGCCTGTGTTTTTACTTTGCCAAAGGTGTGAAAAAAAAACCAAACTCTGTTTTGATTACCCAATTAATAAGGTTACATAGGCTCTACTTGCAAACAAACTGCAATGAGTGAATTCTCTCTTTTAGTTTTGCTTTTTCCCATGTGCTAACAACAGTACTTTCAAGTTAGGTGGCTTTCTGCCTATAATAGCCCAAACCTCTGTATTTCTGCTTCTAAAGTAATCTACCCTAATTTTTAAAGTATGATTCTGCTATGGTGAGCATTTGTAGGACTCCTTCTCAGCCACAGGCATTGACAAAATTGGTTGCTCTTTCATTCCACTTAGTTGCAATCTGTTGCAAGTCAGATTTTTAATCTCAGAACTGTGTAGGAGTATTGACTTTCAGACTGCACTGCTTTTGCTAGTGCAGTAACTTAGATAGTAATTTGAGACTCACAGCACAAGTAGAATGAAAAATTTGCATAACTGAATACAGAGGCAAAAAAAATCACTATGGCCTTTGTACTGAAAATATGCATGCGACCAAGCATTTGCTCAACATTGAATGTGTTGCATAAATGTTGCCAAATAAAGATGTCTGCCTTATTTTCCAATAGAGCAGAAGGGTCCTCAACAAAAACTGAACAAGAATCCTCTCCCCAAAACAAAAAGAAGGAGGGTGGGGAAATGAGCTAGTTTGATTTTGTCATATTTCATTTCAGTATATAATTTTTTCAGAGTAAATATTTGTCAGTAGTCCTGCTTTCCTTTTTGAAAGACTTTTGGGTCTTTAGGTCCAGCCTTCTGGCACTCTAAGCAAAATTGTGACATAATCCTTTTCATTAAATGGTGAACAACTATATAAAATTAGAAAACTAGCCTTTTTCCACCATTTTGGAGAGCTGTTACATTGGATACTCTTTTCAAAAAACTACCTAAATATTCTACCTCAATGATTTCAGACCTCCTCAGGTCTGAAAATGCCTGAATTATCCTCCCATTCTAAATTCTGCTGCCTTTTTTTTTTCTTCCAGATCTTTACTTTAGAATAGGTGGAAGAAGCTGGGAAAGTGTAATAGAGATTTTAAATAAAATCGTTCTGTCCTGATACAATAGTCACTCATGCTATCCCAAAAAAATCTTTAATGGCTACAGCAGAAGTTAACTAACTTTTGACTCTTCAGGGATCATGGAAGAATCTCATGGGAACAGGCCCTGCAGGGAAGAGAGATCCAAGAGCATTGGTTGATATTCAAGCACCACTTATAAGCTCAGGAATGATGCATCTTAATGGACAAGACATTAGGCAAAGACTGGAAGAGATCTGTGTGGATGAATAAAGAACTCCTGTCAGTTGCTCTATCACTAAGGAGAAAATATCCAATAGGTGGAGTCAGGCTCAGACCACCTGGAATGAACAGAAAGAGGTTGGCAGTGTAAGTAGAAATGAGACAAGGATGGCTAAGGCTGACCTGGAATTAAATCTGAACAAGGACGTAAAGCCAAGGAGGTCAAGGACAAGAAGAGAAGCTTCTTTAAGTACTTAAGTAACAAAAGAAACACTAAAGAAAATGTAAATCTGTTACTAAATGGAAGCAGGACCCTGTAACAGAGGACCCAGAGGAGGCAGAGTTAGTGAATGCTGCCTTTGCATTGGTCATCACTGACAAGACCAGCCCTCAGGGATCTCTGACCCAGGAGACTGGGAACAAGGAAGGTTTGAATGGAGATTTTCCCTTGCCCAAGGAGGACCAAGCTGGAGTCAGGCAAACATGGCATCCACAAGCCCATGAGCCCTGATGGGATGGACCCACAAGTGCTGAGAGAGCTGATAGACACCAAGGTGGGCAATTTACAACCATCTTTGAAATGCTGTGGTGATCAAGAGAAGTGCCTGAGGATTGGAAGGAAGCAAACATCACACTGGGCATAAAAATTGAAAGAAGAACCCAGGAAGCTACCAGACAGTCAGCCTCACATCAAGCCTTGGAAAGGTGATTCTGGAGGCTATTTCTATCCACATGGAGGAGAAGAAGATCTTCAGGAGTAATGAGCATGGATTAATTGGAGGTAAGACATGCTTGAACAACCTGTTTGCCTTCTATGATGAAACAAATACTTGAAAGGATGAAGGGAGGGCAGTGAAGGTCCAGCAGAGGGTGACAAATATGAGTAAAGGACTGGAGTATTTCTCTTATGAGCAAAAGATGTAGGAGCTGGTTCTGTTCTGCCCTGAGAAGAGACGAGTGAGAGGGGATCTCATCACTGTCTATAAGTATCTGAAGTGAGGGTGTCAAGAGGATGGAGACAGGTTCTACTCTGTGATGTCAAGCTTTTTTCTGTGTCCAGTGAGACAAAAAACAGTGGGCAGAAATTGTTGTATAGGAAATTCCACCTGAACACAAGGAAGAACTTAATTTCTGTGCAGTGACTGAGCAGTGGAACAGATTGCCCAGAGAGGTTGTGGAGTCTTACTCGCTTGGGATATTCAAGAACTGCGTGGATACTGCCTGCAATGTGCTCTGGGATGATTCTGCTTGAGCAGGGAGGTTGGACCAGATGATCTGCTGTGGTCCCTTCCAACCTAACCCATTCTGTGGTTCTGTGAAGTGCTTTGAGACACCTCCTTATTAACTCCCTTTATTCTGATTTGAAACCTCCTTTTCAGGAGTGAATTTGACATTCTTCTGAACATGCTGTTACACTCATCTCTGCCTCCTTTCACCATGAGTTCTGGAGGTTTATTGTTGTGAAAAGTGCATACTATCATCAGTTCTACTTTGCTATTGTACCGGTTTTGTCAAGTGCCTCTTGTGCTATTTCAGTTAGTTTCTCTTGTTATATCTGAATCAGTACGTGAAGGATTTCACAGACTTGAAAGAAGTAGTGCTGCTATGAAACAGCTAGAAAATAGAAAGAAAATATTTCTGAGACATAACTATATGGAAAAAAAGTATTCTAAATTTTAACAAATATCCAGGGAAATTGCCTTCTAGTTTTTCCCTGGTCCATGTAGGTTCTTCATCTTCTTCCATCAGTTTAATATACATGCATACACGTGAAAACATGTAGTGAGCAGAAAGCATATATTGTTGTGAAATCCTGTCAAGAATTTTGGTTATCATTCTGATGAAAACCTGAAAAGGTTATTAAGAAAAAATCACAGAATTTATTTTTCTGGCTCCTTTTTATAATGACATAATATTACAATTACATGAAAAGTCATTGAGAAGGGACAAGAGGCCTGTTATAAGAAACTAAATATTTGCTGTTTTCTTTTTACTGCTTTTCTTCTGACTCCAGATACATCTATTTTGGAGGATGCAACAGTTTCTAGGACTTGGAAGGAGATAAAGGGAAAGAAACAACATGAAAACGCTAAGAGAAAAAGAATATAAAAGGACTTCAGCATAAATACATTTGCCTTTCATTACAGTATCTTCTTAATTTAGTAAGAATCAATTAGAGAGAATTTGGAAGTAAACATGTAAGGGTGACCTATAGTGAAATAAAAAAATAAGTGGATTTATCTGTAGAGTAATATAAATTTTGTTCATCAATGTTTTTTTGTTTTTCTTCTAAAAATACTTAATTACTGTAAGACATGTCATAAACCAAACATCACAGAACTTAGGAAATACAAGGAAAATTTACTCTTCCTTTTATTTAGGCAGGGAAAAATTACGAATACTAACTAAAGCTCTGGGTTGGTCTTTTTTTTCCCCCTATGTTTATGCAGCCACAACGTGGTGTTTCTAGAACTCAGAGACTGCAAGATTAAAAGGAAATGACATCATATCAGTTCAAGACATTCCATGAAGCAAATCACTTCACTGTGAGCTCTAGACAGGAGAGGCCAGGTGGAGGTCACTAGGCCTGTGTCTTGGCAAGTCCATATAGTTGTACAGCTGTCTTTGCTGAGTGGAAATCTGATCTGTTTAACAATGAAAAACAGCTTTGGGGAAAAATAGTCTAATGAATGCTTGTTTTTATAAAATGTCTGGAAAAAATCACCAGAGCTGTAGAAAAGAGCGCTACCTTTGGCAATGTTGCTGAATGGGTTTAAATCTCAAAGATGGGTTTAAATACATGTCTAGACATAGCTGCCATGACAAACTTCCCACCCCCTCTCCTCCCCTATCTTTTACTTTTCAGACCTTCCTCAGTAGCCTTGGTTAGCCTTACACCTATTAGTGATATAACTGTATCTTCACAGAAGACAATATATTGAATAACTTTTTTAAGTTTCTATTTAGATTTCAAGGTAAAACTTCAATCTTCTGGGAGCTTCTCACAGGTTTGTTTAATACACCTGTCAATCTCACAGCCCCTTCTTTGTCAGCTAGGCAACAGTTTTCTTTTTAAAAGGACTGGTTGTGTTTGTATGCCAGTGAATTTGAAAAAGAACAAACTGAGCATGACTGCAGTACACCAAAAATTATGAATTTTATTAAAGCATGTGTGGAAAAGAATGTGAGGAAAACATGTATGTAATTTAACTGATATGAAAAGATATCCTTCTGGATAAAGAAGAGTATTGGTAACTCACACTAGGACAGTTCTTTAGTGTGTTTTTTTTAGTTAACGCCTTCCTTCAAGACAAATACCAAAAATATCTCCCATATTTCCAGTATTTCTTTCTTATAAAATTATTGTGGTTAAAGTCTGCACTGTTAAGTTACTGCCCACAGTAAAAAAACCCTTACAAATCTCTTTCTGAACGAGACAAGATGTGTTCTTTCCTTAGATCTCTCAGCTGCAGGAACATGTGCTCCTTTTTGCTCTAAGCACCACTAGAATACATTTTTTTTCCTTCTGAATATAACTTTTAAGTAAACCTACTTGTTTATGTGGCATTTGATGCTTGCATTTGCACTGTGATTGTCCCCTTGTCCCCAAAAATTAGTTTTGTGGCTTTCTTTTCCTTCAGTGTATTTCTCAAACATAAATTTTATTTATTCCCATATAAGAAGTTGTAGATGATTGATTAATCATGTAATGACTGCAGATAGTTTAAAATCGAGAAGCAAATTGCTTTCTTTGGTTTGGAAAAGGAAGAAAGTTTCAGAAAGATCATCAGTTAGTTATTTTGAAATCCAGCATTGTCAATTGGTGTGTTTAAATTCTGTGGTGTCCTCCAAAGCTTGGATATTTCCAGGTTTATCACTGGGTCTGGTCAGGGAGACTATTTCCAAAAGCATTAAAAAGACTCTACCAGAAAAGCCATATATAAAGGAATCTTTTATGAAGACCTCATCTAAAAAAGAAATAAGGAGTGTACTTAGTACTATGTTGAAATGGTTATGTCATATACAGACACTAGTTGCAGTTGTTATGTGTATATTAATTTTTTAGTGGGAGGCATGAAAATACCTGGTAACTTTCATTGATTAAGACATAAGCCAGAATACAATTTTACTTGTGCTTCTTTAAAGAGAAACTATTTATATTGCTCTAGAAAAGATGTGATTGGATGGCTGAGGTTTGCCTTTTGACTTACAGTCCCTAGTGAAAGATGTGGTACTTGATAGACCATATTGATTCTGGAGGAAACCCTGCAGTATATTAAGAAAATAATGTAGGCTTTAATGAGCTAACGTGCTCTCTGAACTAAAAAATTGAAAGAGAATTAAGAGATGGCAATCATGGACACTGAAAAGGCAGATGTTTGAGCAGATCAGAGTAATAAGCTTATCTCAACAATTATTCTCAAAATAATCAAAGTGGAGATAGTTCCTTGTTCTATAACATGCTGACCCAGATCTTCAACTGCTATCAATTGTTTTAGCTTGGATAGTTTCAAGGAGCTGTCCTCTCAGCTTAGCTGAGATTTACAGCAGCTGGCTGGGCTCCAAGCACTTATTTGCATCCCATTTTATTATAGTGTACTATTATTGGCAATGCAATCACAATAGCTGACTTTCATGTGTAGAAATCTTATGGTCCAGTAGCAAAGAGGACAACTGAAAATGCCCCATGTGGGTCCAATCAAGCAGCAACTTGGAAATGCATAACTGCAACTTCTGTACTCTCTTAAGGCTGAAATTCCAGGAGTGAGAGAACTGAGGTGCTTCAGAATGGCAGAGGCTCTGTGCAGCAGCATTGTGTCATAGACTCGCTCTGCTCTTCTGCCAGCCTCTGCATCGAATAACTGAACTAATATAAAGTACTACGTATCTATCTTACCTGGGTCACAAAACACCCTTTATAATTCCTGCAAGCTTTTTACATTCAAAACCCTTCTGCAGCAGAAAGCCACCCACCTTACATGTGAAGTCAATAATACATTTTTAGTCTAATTAAAATCTTAACAGTTTAATGTTAGTAGCCCAGTTGCAATGATGCTATAATGTAACCAACGCTTACAGACCAAAACTCTTGTAGTTAAATTGGCGCAAAAACAAACCTCTTGAAGTCTACTTTTCAGGCAGTGGTGAGCTCAGACTTTCACTAACCTTCTGGGCCCTAAGGTTAATTGTAGCTTCAGTCTGAGGACTTTGGGGTATGACCCATCACCAGTATCCTAAGCTACTTGCAGGGGAAAGGTGGAGCTGATCTTAGCAGCTTTTTCTTTTCCCCTAGGATATACTAGTGGCTAATTAGCAATACACTTTGTAGCTTGCTTTTCCTTCACTGATCTGAAAGTTCATGTTATGCGATACAAGGTATGTTTCACTTTTTGGATATTTGTCCTTTTTTGTCTTTATGACCATGAGAAGTGGTTTTGCCCAGCTCCCAAGGTGACCAGGAATGACTGGTTAGCTGCCTGTAGGCCAGGGCATCTCGTACTGCTCTGTGCCAGGGCTTTGAAGGCCCCTGATGCCATCTGACTCCACTGCTTATCTGTGCTTCATTTCTTTCTAAGTTTCAGTAATCTGTCTCCATATAGATTAACAACTTTATTACTGCTTTTATCCACTAAACACATATCTCTGCATAGTGATAGCTATTTTAACACAGTTTACTTTCAAAGCTGAACAAAACATACAACAAGAGTTACCTGATCATTAGATGACTGCTTTTTCTGCCGAACTAAAATTAATCTCCAGGGAGGCTAAATTAAATTTAGACAAACCTTTCCGGGAGCTAAGCCCTGAATCGTCAACTTAAGGCAAAGCTTGTGGCCTGTTAGGAGCGCTGCCAACACTATCATTATGGTGGTACACAGCTACAAACATTTGTATATAAATACACCTATATATGTGCATAATGTGTAATCAACAGAGGGACCAATTTCTTTCGGTGGTTATAAACATATTGCTGAAAAGTTCTCCTGGGCATCTGTGTAGTCTCATGTACTGTTATCAATGTTTGCTGCAAGTGTGAAACCTTTTGCATTAACACAATTCAACTCGGGATCTATTTAGCTTAGAAGGTCTAGTTACCTTACCACCAAGAAAAGGCTTTAACACATACCTTTGCACTGAGGTTAAGGATATATTTCTGTAGATAGAGACCACAGTCAGTGATTCAAACGTCTTTGTTCTGATCATTTAGTATGATAGAAGGCATTTCTGTGCTGAAAAGCTTTTTAATCCGTACCCCATGATTTGAGAGTCACTGAAAATTTTTCTGCTTTTGGCATGGGATAGCTATCTAAAGCTATCTTTAAAGCTTCCATTAAGCTCCTAAGGATAGATTTTGTGCAGTTAGGGTAACTTCAACTTCACACCTTTGTGAATATGTAACCATGGTTCCGTTCTTTCTAGCAGCTGACCCTGCTAATGTGAACATGTTCATATGGTTAAGATTAATGAGTCAATTATTTCTACACAACCAATCTGTCACGTACGCTGTTTTCCTTGACTTGATTATTTTAATTTAAAAAAAGTGTTCAATTATCTTTTTTATTGATGTTCTTGTGTTAATCAGGAACAATTATTAGTGAGACTTTTGTGGATGGTTGCTTCCAAGTCCCTTAACTGAAAATACAATACTTAAAATAGAACAGAGTTTTAGAAAAGCTAATTATTTTTTTTAAATTGAAGACTTCTCAGCCAATACTGATTGTTTCTGTTGTGGAAAAGATGGATTGTCACTTAAAGCATGGTCATGTCCAAATCGATGCTAAATGAATTGCTCTGTATTTACTCTGGAGCAAATATTATCAGTTACACTTCCCAATTACATCTCAACTACAAACTAGTTCTGTCAAGTTAAAATGTTGTTGACTCACTCAGGTGACAGATTTTGAGCATACTTAGTACTCTTTGGCTTCACAGAAGATTTACTGAGTATTACATATATTTCCAACTTTCAGAAAGAGCTTGTGTCTTGAAATTTGTCAAATTTGAAATAAAACTTTGAACCATAGCACCTTTGCAATAGATTCAATAGATTGCTAATTGTTTGGACTTATGTCACTCTATTCAGGGATGCTGGGACCCTATTTATGAACAGTTAATCAAGTTAAAACGCAGATTTGTGTTTGACATAATTCAGTCACCAGGTGGCACTATTACATATAGTGCTTATCTTCAAAGTAACCATTAAATTTTGCGAAATTATTTGTGAACTGTCTTTTTCTGCTTTCTAAATTCTGAACAAATCACTAGTAAGGCCTTTCTCAAATCTCTACTCTGTTGCCTTAATCTCTTTAACTTGAGATTCTGTTGGATGCTTCTTCTGCTTAAAGGTTGCAAAGATGAGAACAAAAATGTTGCCCAAACTAGCAAAGTAAAACATCTTCTGATTTAGAATGCCTTGCAGCTCCTTTGAAAGCTACATGACCGAGTAAAGTGAGGACATGCAGTTAAAATACCCTACAGTTGGCCGTGGTTGTCTCTGACTGTTGACATACATCTGTGAACATTGTGGCCTTGTATATATGTCATCAGACCTATCTTGAGATATGCTCCTAAACTATATGTAACCCAGATCATGAAGTGAAATGAACAGTTTAGCTCTTTGCTGCTTAATTCCTCCTCTTGTTGAAATTATGGTCACTTAATAATGCATACTGAGTTGGTGTGGCGGGTCTTTCACCTTAAACTTGTGAGACTTTGTTACTCAAACTCTCAGAGTAAAAAATCCAAACTGTACTTTTAACTACAATATTACCAATGCAATTAAAATTTTCAGTAGGGGGTAGCATGACTGTTATTGATGGCAATACTCCACACAGAAAATGAAAGGAAAGAGAGACAAGTATTCAGTGTTGATTTTCTTTTCTAACATGGTAGAACTAGTAGTCATTTTTGTTTTGATTGTATATTTCACCTTATGATTCACTGTTAATTACACTTACACAAATAGCTAGCAATTTACACGGCTTCTACCACTTTAAACTATGGTTAAGATGACAACCCTCAATCACATTTATGCTGTTGCTACATTAAGGAAAATGTATCTCTCAAAATAAATGGTATATTACCATAGAATGGCTTGGGTTGAAAGAGCTCCTAAGGATCATCTAGTTACGACCCACCTGCTACTGGGCAGGGATGTCTTCCACTAGACCAGGTCACTCAGAGCCACTTCCAGCCTGGCCTTCCTGGATGGAGCACCCACACCTTTGCTGGGCAACATGTTCTAGTGCCTCACTACCCTCACAGCAAAGAGTAACTTTGTAATATATAATCTAGACCTACTCTTAGTTTCAAACTATTCCCCCTTGTCCTGTTACTACAGACTCTTATAAATAGTCCCTCTCCCCCTTTCATGTAGGCTTCCTTCACGGACTGGAAAACTGCAATTAATTAAGTCACTCTGACTCCTCCTTCTCTTTTCCAGGCTAAGCAATTCCAAGTCTCTCAGCTTTTCCTCATAAGAGAGATGGTCCAGCCCTTTGAGGAGCTTTTTGGCCTCCTCTGGGACTTGCTCCAACAGTTCCATGTCCTTCCTGTGCTGGGAGCCCAGACCTGATGCAGCGCTGCAGGTGGGGTCTCAGCAGAGCAGAGCAGAGAGGCAGAATCCCCTCCCTGGCCCTGCTGCCCACACTGCTCTGGTTGCAGCCCAGCACACGTGTGGCTCTCTGGGCTGGGAGTGCCCGTGGCTGGGTCAGGTCCAGCCCCTCACCCACCAGCACCCCCAAGCCCTCCTCAGCAGGACTGCTCTGATCTGTTCATCCCCAGCCTGTGCTGGCACTGGAGGCTCTCCTGGCCCCTGGCTGACCTCATGAGATTCATGACTTGTGACTCATGAGGCTTGAGTCTCATGAGGCTTGTCCAGGTCCCTCTGAATGGCATCCTATCCTTTCACACAGCTTGATGTCATCTGCAAATTTGCTGAGGGTGCACTCAATCCCTTTATCTATGTCATTAATGACAGTATTAAATAACACCGGTCCCAGTAGTGACAATAAGGACACCCCTTGTCCCTCTTGTCCATCAGGACTCTGAGCCATTGACCACTACCCTATGGATGTCACCATCTAACCACTTTTTCATCCACCTAACAGTCCACCCATGAAGTCCGTCTCTCTCAATTTTAAGGGAGAAGGATGTTGTGGGGGCCTGTGTCAAAGGCTTTAGAGAAGTCCAGGTAAATGATACCTGTCACCCTTCCCCTGTCCACTCGTGTAGTCACCCCACCACAGAAGGTGACTCGGTTGGTCCAACAGGATCTGCCCTTGGTGCTGCCATGCTGGCTTTCCTGAGCCACCTCCCTGTCCTACGTGTGCCTTAGCACAGCTTTTGGGAGGGTCTGTTCCATGATCTTCGCAGACACACAGTTGAAGGTGACAGGTCAGTAGTTCCCAGGGTCCTCATTTCTATCCTTTTAAAAGATGGGTACAGTGTTTCCTCTTTTTCAGTCACTTGGGACTTCACTTGACTTTCCAAGACTTTTCAAATATCTTGGAGTATGGCTTGGCAATTACATTAGCCATTCCCTCAGGATTCTGGGATGCATTTTGTCAGGTCCCGAAGATTTACCTACTTGCAGGTTCCTGAGGTGGTCATGAACAGGATCTTTACTTACAGTGGGAGGGACTTTGTTCCCTCAGTCCCCATCCTCCTGTCCATCTACTCAAGAGGTGTGGGAAGAGGGCTTGCCATTGGAGACTGAGGCAAGTGTTGTTGAGTACCTCAGCCTCCTCTTTATCCATTGTTACCAGTTTTCCAGTTTGCCAGGGTTTTTATTGAATGGCTTCAGCTTTTTTGATCTTCAAAATTATGTTTTGTTTGATAGCACATCAATATCCAGGATAGAGTTTCCTCTGTAAGAAAATTTTCGAAAAACAGTTGAGATGTCATAGACTAACAGAATAAGATAAATTCATGCACATTTGCTATTAGTTTCTTCGATAAAGCTTTGTTTTTCAAAATCACAGCTTTTCTTTCTTTCCACTTCAGTCCTTCTAGCCCATCTTAATTAAGTCTACCTAGTCCCTCCCTCCCTCCCTTCCTTCCTCATTTCCTTCCTCAGTTCCTCACTTCCTGGAACTTCCCTTCCCAGAAGTTTGCTTCCCTTCTCTTTTCCCTTCCCTTTTCCCATCCCTTCTCTTTTTTGAAATCCTGTCACAAAAAATTGCATAGGAGAATAAACAGAATCCATAGATACTTTTAATTACTGTCTGGATCTGTGTGAATGAATTTAAAAATCACATCTCATCTTGTATATATCAAATGAGGTCAATTAAACAATAGCAATTGAGTTTCATTACTTTGTTTATAATTAGCATTACATTATTATGAAGAACTAAAAGGTATGCGCATCCTGGAAAATTACATAGGCAAACCAACATTTTGCCTCAGTCCTTTTAGTTGAGAATGGCTTGACTGGAATCAGATTATGCCAGTTTAAGCATAATACATTGCATTTTTCACCTAAAAAACTCCAAATCTAACAGTATTTAGTCAACACATTCTTAAATTCAGTAATTCTGAGTGCAGCCTGCATAATTCAGAAAAAAAGATGTGGATGGAGGTGGGCTAAAGACTTGCACCTGGACAAGCCTGTGTTGTTCTGATAAACCATTTTTGGAATTCTCATATTTTGTTGGAAGCTATATGTTAGTTGAAAATATATAATCAACACCAGTAGAATTCAGTTGCTGCCCTTTCTCTGATTTTTTTAATCTCATGAACTTGTAGGCTCTCTCTGGCCCAATTTGCCATGGATAGACTGTTATACAGCAGCTCATTTGTACTGGATTTAGTTGTAAATGTGTTGAAGTTGTAAAAGTAACACTCATATAAATTATTCAGGCAGCCCCTTGATTCAACTTGAGTTTTCCTGGCAGTTGTTATATAGAGCTCAGTTGTCAAGGCAGGCACTTGAAGGCAGTCATTTACTAAGCATCAGGAATACCACAGAGGCTGAAAGAAGAGCTAACAAGGACAGGCAGATATTTAGAGCATTGAATCTGTGTCTAGATGTCTCTTTAAATGTGTATATGCAGCAAATATCCCTGAATGCAGTCAAACATGCAGAGCTCTTATCCTCCAGCTCTTTCCCCTTCAGTAACAAGAGTGTAAAAGTCACAACAGAGAATCCAAACTAAAATTTACTATATTTTTCTGGATAGCTTTCACTGCTATTGTCAAATTCTTGAAGACAGAGACAATAACTGTTTGTGTTCCTGAAGGAGGGAGATGCCCAATTACAATTGTGATGGTGGCAGTGGTTATTGAAGGCTGACTATCAATGTAGAAAACCTTTTCAAGTGAGTTACATCAGGAACTTGTGGTTGCAGATCTGTTTGTTTCATCAACTATTTATCTGAAGAGCAGATGATGGGCTAGACAGTATTCATCTAAAGTGCACAGTTGTACTAAGCTGGGAGATGTTTCAAGCATGGTGAAGTAAAGGTACAGAATCCATCACAACGCTCTCTTTGTAGAGGAGTAGAGGAGTTTCAATAAAGGCAATTGAAAGGTCACAAATTGTCATGATTGAATTATATTTCATAAAGACTTATAAAGGCAATCAGTACAAAATTGCTGACCTGTGAACTGTGGTGTGCAACTTACTGTTTAAAATTACCCTGAGACCAAAAGAGTAAAATCTGAAAAATTTGAAACTTGTTCTTAGGAAGGGATTGAAAACAGGTCTGAGTACAAGACAGGAGTACATTTGACTTCTGTACTGGACACTCTGGAGGAAGACATAATACAGACACAGTAATGCATATGCATAAGTATGACATGATGAGAAACATTAAATTTGGTATCTGAAGAATCAGATCATGCCCTGAAAATGTATTAGAATTCCTTACGGGAGTGGAGATTATATGGCTGAACAAGATCCTGCGGTTTTTATATAAATTTAGCAACAACAATATTAATATTACTCCTACTACTGCTCCTCTGCCTACTACTACTACTAGCAAAAAAAAAAAAAAAAAAGAAATAACTGTCAGGTGCTGCAATATTAAGAGTGAAGTTGAGATATGTGTTCATCCACATATTCACTAAAATTATGGGGAAAATGGATATGTATTGACAAAGAAAGGAAAAAATAGTTGCTGGTAGTACAACATTCAGATCAGTTAAATGCAAGTTGATTGCAGAAGTGCTGAAGGACATCACAAGGTGATAAAGTGAATGATAAATTCTGTTCCACAAAAGCAATGCATCTGGGAAAAAAACCCATATGGACTACCTATGTACACAGGGCATATACATTCCCAGAGATGGACTCTAAATGAACTGTTACTGTTCAGAAGGAAGATTGTGGAGGCATTGTGTTTATTTCTATGAAGACATCAGCCTAATACCCAGAGAAAGTAAAAAACAAAAATCAGCTCTTAGGACTTACTATGAAAGAAAATTAGAGCAAACCAGAAAGCTTTATTATGCCTCAAGTCCAAGATGTGCTCATATCATTAATACTAAGCACAGTTCTTCTTATGCCATCTCAAAAGGGACAAAAAACTAGAAGGGGAGAAAGATGACAACTATGTTCCATTCATTTCTACGTGAGGATAGATTAAACAGACTAGGCTTCCTTAGTCTGGGAGGAAAAATGACTGGGGGTACTAGATAAATCCAAGAAAGATGAGAAGGAAGTGAACAGGGACTGATTAGTCACACTTTCCTGCAATAGAATGAAGAGGAGAAAATTCCATTATTTGGCAGGATGTTTACAACAAGAGATTTTCCCCCCCACACAATACCTAATGACACCATAAGATTTATAGTTAGGAGAGACGCATTCAGAAACTGAAAATATTTAGAAAATAGAAGTCCACCAAGGACTCTGGCTTCAAGTCTTGAAACTACTTTGTTTCTAGATGCTGAAAACTAAGAAACCATAGTAGTGGAAGTGTTACTTTTCCACATTATAACTTGCTTTAAGCACCACTGGCATAATTTAGAGACACATTACTATGATGTGTGGGCCTGTATACCACAACCTCCCCAGCTGAGTGATAGGGCTTGGAGGGTCATGGTTAATGAGATGTGTCCTTCATGGAGATGGGTAACACCTGGGGTCCCAGAGGTCCCACAGGCTCTGTCTTGAGAGCTGTTCTGCTTGACCCCTCTATCTGTGACCCAGGGTAGGAGATGGAGGATATTAGCCTCTGATGCTATTTGGGTTTTGCCTTTTTTCTATTGTATGTCTCTGTATTCTTCACACATATATTTGTAAGTCTGTCACCTATTGTATTAGTTGCTAGTTTTCCCAGTACTTTCCCATGACCTTTCCCTAAGGACAATTGTTCAAGATACATTCTCATGGACAAAGTACAACTGCTGCTGAATGGAGGGGCTCCAGAGAAGGCACTTGACCTGGGGAGGGGGGATGCATCACCCCTTGTCCTCCTAACTGATGCTTTTTATCTATTCTGCTAATTTCCTAAAACATATAAGTGTGTACTCATCCTTGTAGGTGTGGGCCTTTGTGGGCATGTTTCCATAACTGCTCCTGAAGGCCTTCATGAAAGATCCTCTTTTGTATTACCTCCTTGCTAAAATTATCTCATGTTTCATTTCCAGGTTGGGAAAAAGGCAACACCTCAAGCTTGAAGATGACAATGAGGGGACCCAGTTGGTTTACTTAAGGCTGGTCTGCCATTCAAAAGTTATTGGAGTAGGGGGAGAGAGGGGCTGAAAGGGATGCCATAAAATTCCACATGGGTATTGTCCAAGCTCTGTTCTAGGAAGGCAGAGTCCTTCAAGGATGCAGGCTTGGACAGTGAGGCTGGGCAGAAGCCTTGGTGAGTTGGTACCGGGTCCTGGCAGGCAGCAAGCTGAACCAGGGTTGGGAGACCTGAAGTCTAAGACAGCCTGAATTATCCTAGGAACTTCTGACCATATTCTGCGATTTGATCCTACATGGTTACATTTTTGCTATCTTTCAGTTTTAACATGTATACCTAATAGGGTAGTAATTCATATATATTATTACAGAGTTAGTGACTTTGTGCAGAAACTTGTTTATGTGCGAGACATCCCTTGCTCTTCAATAGCCTAATCAATAAGCCAAACAAATTTTGATTTTATATCTGATTTTGTGTTTCTGTTACCCAGGTAACCAGACTCCACCTATGCAGGAAGAGAACTAGTAAAAACTTCTTTACAACTGAAAAAAATGGGAGCGGGCTTGTGTCTTAATGGATTACAGAAGGAAATTTGTCCAAAATACATCTGATCATTGGGCAGTAAAGTTAGCCAGCTTTGGAGACCACTTTACAGGTACTGTCTTAGGAGTGGGATTGTCCTGGGAGACTATTCCTCCTGGTAAGCACCACAGCCAAAGCAACTGAGGGGTATAATCTGCTGAAATTTCTGAATTATTCTGCATGCAATGACTCATAGCTGCACACAGAAAAAAATGGGCCTAAAATCAGCTGGTGGTAGAAGCCTGCCATCCTTTCCTTCTGAAGGCTTTGTGACTTTTGATTTCTTAGAGAAATTTTTTGCAGAAAAGCAACATATATGAATGTTGTTACTGGCTTTTGAGGAATATTTTTGATTTAGAAATCCTTCCTTACTTCTCAAGGATGCTGGGCACTGAGACTGTCATGACATATAATCCATATAATTTATATTTCTGTATAATTTATCCTTCTAGAATATTCTATGTCTGATTTAAAATTATTTTTGAGCTTTTATGAACCTTTCTTTTCCTATCTAAAATTAGTTGGCTATGGATTAGGCATCAGAATTGAAATCTGCTGCAGTAAGGTGAGAAATGTCTGGGTCCAGTGTCAATTCATACTAATTCATGTCTTTTTTTTCTGAAAGTCCTTCATGCTTCCAAAGCAGAATGAAAATGAGAATTATGTTGCTGGGCTATCATGAGTCCCGAAATGCAGCAATTTCGTCTTGCTTGGCCAAGACTGTTTTGAATACATAGGTTTAAAAAGCAAATCCTCTCCATAAACTCTCCCTTCATATTATTATAATGGCACTACAGACTAAAAATGTGCTCATGTTTTTCCCCAGTCTTATGATGCATAATGGCTGAATTATAAGACTGAATCTTAAGACAGTAACAGAAGAGGAAAATATTTTAAATATTTCTCTAGTCAGTATTAAGAAGCAGAATTTAAACAGATTGCCTCTGTCTATCATTATTTATATTTAATAACTGATAATTTACATTTTTTTTAAATGAAGCAGGAGTTACCTGACTGCAGAGATGCAAAAAAATTTCTCTAAATTGGTTACAATTAATTTTTGTAGTAGTAGGATTTTTGTAGTAGTATGAATGTAGGTGAATTAATTTTTGTTGCTATAAGGTGTTAGAGACCATAAAAGTAACCTAAAACATATGAAGGGACTACATTGCTGAATTTCGTCAAATGACATGTCTAATATTTGTCACAAAACCCTGCGTTCTCCAAAATATGTCCAATATAGATTAAGAGAGGGTTGCTTAATTTTAAAGCTGGCTGTAGTCTGTTTGAATATGTGTTCCAGATTTGTGAACATTTGCTCATTTGTTATTAGATGAGTCTACAGTGGAGCCAGATGCTTAGCTATAGGGGACACTCTGAGCAGCATTTGCTGAGACACATTCACCTTCAGCAAGGGCCAAGAATTGTAAATAGCTATCTTGGGTCAGGGACCAAGTTGCTCTGAAAATCTAGTATGTCTAAAGAATTTGCCTTCCTCTTTTGATTTGTTCAGTAAATCCCTTTACAGACTTTATATTATTTCAGAATCAATCTTGATACATACATAGAGATCTCTATTTTTTCTCGGAGTCTCTTCTTAGAATATATCTCCGGGTGCTTTAGATGTTCTTTGGGAATACAGGGGAGTAGTTAGCTTTTGTTTTTCTGCACTACGCACAAAAAATAAAGGTATTATGAGCATACTGGGTTGAAAGAAAGTTCTAGAGAATCTTTAGGCAGCACATATGAGTGATGCTCCATGTCTACACACTGAATGAATAAGCTGTGTCCAGGCTTTTAGGCACACGGTATTTAGAATATATATATATATATATACATATATATATGTATGTAAATATATATTTATTGGAAAAAATCTGGTTGAAGAAATGACAATAGAGCTAATGGACCCTCAGCAACATTTTTAAAATGTCACCCCAGCTGTGACAGCTGGGCACTTGAAAACCTGCCCCTTATAATCAAGAATAAACAATCTCAGTGTATCAATCTGTTTCCCCAGAATGTATTTTCCTGACAGGATTGATCTGATTGTATATCTGAATTAATCACATGCATGCTGTGGCTACTTCTGCAAATCTCTCATTAAGGTTGTGACTGTAAGCAGTATTGTTTGGAATCTAAATCCTGTAAATCCTTGAAGCTGACAGTGCCTGCAGAGGCACTGCTATCACGACACTCAGATGGAAATTTACTTGGAAAAAAAGCAGACAGAGGCCTCTGCTGACTTTCCATGTCAGTGTTTGATTTATTTCTCAAACCTGTGAATTTTAATTACATGTGTGTATTTAACCACTTTTGGCAGTGATATTTTCTCTAATTTCTTCACAGTTCCACACCCTGGCTTTTGTGCATTAACATATTGCTGCTGTTACATGTGACTCTTATATTTCTGTTTCTTCCTGGAAATCAGATGACTGTTGTGGTCTTTAATGCTGTAGTTGATCTTTGAGTTCCAGAGTTCAAATCAGTATTGCAATTTATAAGGCCCATGAATTGCTAATCAGGAATGATAAGGAGAAATGAATCCTGGGATTTGTATCACAAGATTGTGGGAGAATACTCATTCTAAATCAGAAATAGCCTCTACTTTAATTAAAATACTGGTCTTAAAATTTTTGTTAAAGTTCTGGAAATCATAACTTGGGCCTATGGTTGCAGTGGCTAGTCACCTACATGTGAAGCTAACTTGTTTTTTTAAAAGCCTTGTGCAAGTGTGCATGGATTGCTAAGAGACTGGCCTTTCCAACACTTGTTTTGCTCTCTGACATTGACTTGAAATAAAATGGTCAGAGTAAAAAAAGCTTTCAAAGGATGAAATCCCATAAGGGACAAGGTTTGGTTTTCTATTCTGATAAGAGTTTCTCATGATTGACTTCTCATCGTTTAGGAGGAAGAGGTTTGCAGCAATTGCTACTCACTACAATAACAAAAACTATTCTTTCCTAATTTCCTAAAGCTACTTTAAAGTCTTTTTCCAATTAGTCGGCAACTGTTATAGGGATTTTTAATCTAAATTAAAAAAAGTAATCAAGGCAGTATGACTCTGCTCAGCCCTTAGGGAAGATTATCCATATTCAGCCTCTTCTAATGGCCTATTGCAACCTGATATATTGGCAGTCATCCAGCCTATGTAGCAGTCCTAGCAGAGGCTCAGGCCTTGAGCCCTCAAAAGACTTTATTTTAAAATAAAGCAGCCTGTTTCTTTGACATATTTCTTTTTTTCTTTTATTTTTTTTTCTTACATCCTTACTTGGAGTGATTTTCTAACTGAGCCCTTAAAAGGACATTCATGTTAAATTAAAACAACATGTTTTGTTTGACAGCTCCTGGTCCTTTTCTTTCCTTTTTTTCCCCCTTACATTCTTACTTAGTGTGATTTTTACCTTGTTGTGATTACTGCCAAAACCTGAGCTCAAAATTCACTCAGGGGAAAGGGATGTATTCTGCAGTATTAGAGGCGATAAATGCTGTGGTGCCACAAATATTCCCTACCGTTCTTCAATCCATCCTCTTAACATCGGTGCCCAGTTTATAAATTGCATGACATCCAGGAAGAGAGGATGGCTAGCAATAGTCTCTGTTGTGTCCAGAGTGACAAATGCATCTTGCATCCAGAGGAATGTCACTGATACAGAAACTAGAAATGTATAGTAAGGCAGGATCTTGCCATCATGGATGTACTGGGGGTTCAAACCTTTAGATTGCAGTGGGAATTGTTAGCATGACTTCGGTAGATGAAGATTCCTCAGAATTATTTCACCAATTTTTATGAAGTCAGATTTTTTTGCCTCTTCATAGGAGTCTCAGACCTTTCTGAGAAATAAATAAGGCTGAGGGAATGAAATTTTATTATTTGCTAATCAATCCAAAGAATGAATTAGAGCATGAGAAAGGGCTATGTCCCAGAAACGCTAGACAGTTTGGGGGAGTCTGTCTTCTGAAAAGTTGGGAATAAAACAAGCATATGAAGACAAAGTATATTGATTAAGTTTTGGGATTTTTGACTGCACAGCTCACAGGCTAGATTCACAATCTCTTAGGAAGGTTGCAGACTAGCTTAAGTAACATTAAGAAAAATATATCTCTGGGTTCAGAAAATACATCTGTGTGTCTGTATCTGTGTTTACATATATTTGCATACTGAGGGAGGATCCACGCCTCTGTTGTGATATTTCAGATTCTGGAGTTTGTTACAGCTGTTTATGTTTGCCTGCATACTCTGGGGTTGTCTGATCATCACTGTGGTCGTTTCAAGGCAACAATTGTGCGCTTATTCATTCACATCTCTCCATCAGGGCTTCCTCAAGGTATTTCTTTCCTCCTGATTTTGTGTCATTGAAACGATGCTCACACTGACACCAGAATAACACTACCAGAATTCACCCTCTCTCATTTCTTGCACATCACTGCTCTTAGACAGACTGACCCTGAAGTGAGATCAGGATCTGATTAATTTAGGGTGCTGTTTGTAGCTAAATTAAAGGAATTTATTTGTTCTTCATTCCCAAAATGGTAGGCTCTCTCAACATAGATGGTGTCCACAAACTCTGCAAGAGTAATTGCTACTATACAATGATTCAGAAAAGGAAAGCAAAAAAAAGACTGTTTCAGTGAAAGTTAAAATGAAGCACACACATTTATGCACTTTTCTGCACAGAGAAATGTTCATATACTGATGAAATTCTGATAATTTTCTCATCTGCTTATTTTTCTGCAGATTTCAGGAAATGGTTAGTTTGTCTAGCTGGTGCCTATTAAGTGCAGCCTATAACATATGTAAGATTTCTCTTGATTAAACTCAGTATATATACCCAATGAAACAATAATACAAGTCTAAAAATAAGCATGTTTCTCGTATGTCATAATTGCTCAGGATGCCAGGAAAATGCAATTCATATGCAAGTGTAATAAAGTGGAAAAATCGTCAGTGTTCTTATAAGTCTTTTTGGTTTTCCTCACTTTCTAGAGATTCCAGCAATTTAAAAAAATATGCACTGTCTTTGCAATTTTGCTGCCAAGAAAGAAAAGCTAGTTCATTCTGTAATATAACTCTGTAATGTGGCTGCCTTATATTCAGCTTTTATATTATTCAATACTGTTTGAAGTGTTTCCAAGGTGACATCCAGCACACCCTAGCTTAGTGAGGTATTTAATTAGCATAATGACTAGCCAATATGATGAGGGGAAAAAAATCCTCTCTGGGTTGAGTCAGGAGACAAACTTACCCTGAACTATGTCTGAACTGTTTTAAACAAACTGCTCTTTTATTAGAGATGCTGGGTTTTATCATAAGTACTTAACCTTTCTTGCTCTATATTTATTTCCCCCCCCTTCCTGATTTTCTAAGGGGGAAAAAATATTTGAAGATGTCTTTGTTAGGGCGATACTGCTTCTTAAATTCTCCAGTTTTTTAATTTTTAATTTTTCTTCCTTGCTAAGTACATAGCAGTCTTGGGTTCAGTTGGGGAGACATTATTTGTCTTTTTGTCACTTACAGATGCATAATAAAAAATTGTATATAAGATTTTGTTTTCTTGGTAGATGATGACAAATATTGCCAGGCACTCAATAGGTGGCACTCTTACCCACAAGCTGGACTCATGCAATGTTGGTACAATGAGAGAAATAGAAGAAAGCCAAAACAAAAGAGAGTTTGATATTAAAAAGTGAATGGTGCAGAGCAGGGCTGATCTGATCCTGAATTTTGCTGCTGTTTCGTCTTAATTTGTAGCAATCACTGTGCTCTGTGCAAAGGCATTATTTGGCGGCCACGTTAAGTGAGAAGCCAGCAAAAATTGAATACATCTATGCATAACAATACAAATAGTACCCTTCTTTATATTCAAAGACAATGCTGAAAAGAATATCTCGTGGCCTGCAGCCTCTCAGATTAAGAACTGCCTACCTACAGCACCTGGGGTGGAGCTGGTCATTCCAGAACAAGAACATAAATGCTCTCAAGAACTCTGCTATTTTGTGTTAAACAGTGCTATAAAAAAGTAATTCCAAAATCCTTCAAAAAAGACCATTACTAGGTTACTTCCTGTCAGTGTGTCAGGAAGTGCCAGAACCTCTTCCATTTTTATAGCGCTAGGGATGGCTAGGCTCAGAAAAATCTTCAGAGTTCAGTGGGTTTATTCTGGTAGAAAAGTAGCTATTCACATTGATACATTTTGTATTTGTGTGAAGTCAGATTTTTTTGTGCCTTTTCTGGTTGCTATATGATATCTCAGGGACATTTTGCAAGGTCCTGGGGTTAGCAAACTTTGGGTAGTCATCGGCAATGGTCTTGGTTAATATTGCAAAGTAGGAGTTAGGAGACCTCCTTTCTTCTGGCTGTGAACCACTGACTTGGCAGGTTGTTCAACTTTCCTGTCTTGGTATTTCTATTAGCAAAATGAGGATAATAATCTCATTGCCATCTCCTATTCTTTCTCACCTTGCTGTGAGAATTCATGCATTTTGAAATACTCAGAAACCCTCAGAGAATGCTGTGTGAGTACAACGCCTTGTTTTGTTTTACTATTCAGTGTACTCTCTCTGAGGCTTGAGAGATATTTGGTTTCCATTTTGAAGCTTGCCATAGGAGGACTTACTAGTGGGAGTTTCAGAGAACTATTAAATCACACAGAAATTTTAGGAAAAAGGAAAAAAAGAAGGGAAAGAATTAAAAATTCCAGCCCCCAAACCTAATCCTTCTATCTAAAGAGAGAAAACTTTTGCATTCTTTGCTTCTGCTGCAAAAAGCCTACAAACATCTTGACTGAAATTTATACACAAAAACCATCAGAGAGCTCCCTACTTCATATGACAGGTTTCTAGGATTCAATAATTTCACTACATTTTGGGACTGCTTTTCTATAAGATACTGGAAGGGTTAGTAGTCCTTCTAGGAGATATGAGCCAAAGCTTTCACTTTTATCTTGCACATTTTGGATGAAATACATAATGATAAGTTTAAATAAATTAATAGTTCAAAACATGTCTGCTAATTTCATGGCATTTAACATGGTTCATGTTTTCCTTCAAGCATATCCTTTTTTTCCCAAAATATTTATTGAATTTCAACTGCAGCACAAACTGCACACACTCTTTTTTCAGCAATAAACACAGAAGCTTGGGAAGAGGGAACATCATGCAATTCTCTGGAGGTTGTAGTGCACTACGCACTTCCTTTGCCAATTTCTTAGACTGGATGTTTTTCTAAAACCTTTGAACTGCAACTTCATTCTAACAAGAGAGAAAATATCCTGTTTAATCAATAAGACATGGCAGGGCGTGAATAAGTGCATATTTATGATCAAAGCTGCTTGTCTTAAATGAACATCCTCTAGTACAATTCAAACAGTGAAATGTCTGAATAAGAGAATGTAATTTTTTAATAAAATGTAACTTTTTTCAAATAATTTGCATAATCTTAATTAAATGAACAGACTAATAAACCCAGAGTGGTGAATTCTGCTGTTTTACACTCTAGCCAATTAGATAATTCAGATTTTCAGGCATTCTTTATTGTGCAGACTAAATGGTTGTATAATGTTTGGTTGATTTTTTTCTCCATCTTAACAGAAAATAGAACTAGCAGTAAACAGAAAATTATTTAATTGAGTAAAAATTAACTGAACAGTTTTCTGGCCCGCCCTAATAATTAAAACCACATAAAAATCCAAAATTCTCCTTGGATTGTGTGACATAAGAAACTGCAAATAATAAATTTTGCTGGTGATATAAAGACCTCTTTTTGTATCTCTGAAAAACATTTACGTTCCAACAGATATTTTGGGTATCCTAACAAGTGATATCAGCTACTAAATACTGAGGCAGAAACATGCAAAAATGATAACTTTCTTTTCTCATTAGGGCTCTAATGTTCTTTGCTTCTCCAGTGCATTTGTTCCTGTCATCTTCTGTTGCTGTGCAGCAAATCCCTCCTGCTAAACCCAGAACACAACTGAAAATGACTACAGAGAGAAATCCCCAGCTTTTTGGAAAAATGTAGGAGCTGGAAAGGGGAATTAGATGGAAGCGAAGATAAAACTGGGATCCCATCAGCTTCTCTCTGTGATAAAGTAATTAAAATTGAAAGCTGAAAGTTCAATATGTGCTTCTCAAGGGATACTGAGAGTGTGCTGCAAAATTTTGCTGTTTAGAAATATTTTCTGATCAGAGATAAAGTAGTTCACCCATGTGTGGAAAGTTACAGGAAATTCAGGATATTTCTGAATCCAATATGAAAAGGCGAAATAAGTTTTATTAATACTAGTAACTAATCCACACCCATGAAATGAACACCTTTTTTCTACTGCAAGTGTTTAAAGGAGGTTTTCCTTGGTTTGCTTAAGACTGCTTTTCTGAGCTTGTAAAGGGTACCACTTTGCTTAGGTAATGCAAAGTACTCTTGTTTGGGCATAGGCTCTGAGGCTGCAGATCTGAGCCTTTTCATCGTTCCTGAATGTCAGTATCAGAAATGACATGACCGGGGCAGAGGTGAGTGAGTGAATCAGTGGGACAAGAGTTTAGCAAAACTCTTGAGATCCTCTCTATCTCTAAAGTAAAGTTGTCCCTTCTTGACTCACCTTCGACTGTGTAAGTTTGATCTGGAAAACCACAAAGACTTTTTCTGACAGCTTCTGTACATTCTCAGAACTCAAGCATACTTGTGTTTAGTGAAAAATCAGAGACTTTGCTAGCCAGAAGGAGGTTTCTCAATCTCCTTGACTCCCAGTACAGAAAAATTAAAAAATGTGGATAGTAGATGGCAAGTTTTCAAAGAACACTTTCATACTATTTATTGAGTGCCCTTTTGTATATATTTTTAATTTTTTTTCATTTAGACCCCAAAGAAGGAAAATACAAATATAAAAGACATCCCTTCATTGTAAGAGTTGTAGGAAGAGCTAATCCAGCCCTCAAAGGGAAATTTTTACTCTTGTTTCTTTGCTGAATTTGCTAGATAAAAGTATTTTGCAAATGAACAATATTGTGAAGAATATCCTATGGATGTGCACTAGAGCCTCTTTGCTGGAACAGAATAAATACACGGGATGCTTCAAACCTAAGCAACTCTGTTCACCAAACAGGGACTGTGGTCCCTGCTCACATTCTAGTCCTCTTATCATGCATGCTTCTCAAAATATTCACTCTAATATTTTTTGTGTTTTTATGTATACCTGGGGAAAAGATGCACCTTTAAGACCTACTTTAAATGCAGCTTCCAACATTTTTCACAATTGCTTAACTCCATCCACTGTTATACAGGAGATAAAAATTATTGGTTTTACTCCCTCATCATGATAGTCTTTCAGCAAGAAGTCAACTTTGTCTTTTCAGAATTTAAATATATTCTTGCTCAAAAGACACAAAATTACTCTGTCTTTTGGAACTATTTTTGGCAGACTTTCTTAAACTTATTGTATTGTAGGCTCTAACTCTGTAGCATGAGGCTCTACTTTTTTATTATTTACCCAAAGCATACCTGTTGAGCCCTTCATTTCACAGCCCTTAAAAGAAAAGTATTTTTTAAAATGCCATTTCAAAATAATAGTATTTCCACGATTTTTTTTCTCTAGCAGATATGTTTTATTTCAGTCTATATCTGTCAGACATACATGGTATCTTTTTTGGTCTGTGCACAAAGGTGTATTCATTCAGATAGTTTTGTGCCATTGTAGATTAAGATCCATTGGTGCTTTTGTCTTGCAGATGCATCTTTATGGACAAGTTAAAAGAGCAGCAGAATTTTTTTGTCTTATGACTATTTTTTGTCATCAGTACAGAAATAAATTACTTTAAGAAATTTGTGTCTTCAACCAGTGGTCTTAAATTAGACTCCAGGGTACTGTAATGTTACAGAAAATACCTGGCACAGATATTTAGAAAACAGTGTTTAAACAACAAATTATTTGATTCCATCCTCCTTGCTTTGCCCACTGTTTTTTTTTAATGAGCTAATTGTATAGTTTATTGAAAGAAAAGCATGTCAGAAAAACTGAAGAAAAATGATTGCAGTTAAGTGCAGCTATGTTTGGAAAGGGCTGCATTACTGAAAGGCCAGATCCCAGAATATGGTTAAGAATGATTAGTAGAATTAAACTAAAATCACTTTTGAACAATGATTTATTTTAAAGAATGTGCTGTTCTTGTGTAATAATAATTGCTCACCAGATTAGAAATTAAGTCACTGGGATTACCACCAGGAGGAGATGTTATAAATGAGAGGCAAGGCGCTTGCTTTTATTTGGTTCTTTACCTGATGAGTTCCAATTTCTTTGCATATTCCTTTGGGAAAGAAAGAGACTGAGAAGCTCCCTCTATAATATCCTCATGATATGAGATAGCAACTATCTTTTCAGCTATGTAATTATCTCTTTCCTTACTGTTATCTGTGATACTCACACCATCACTGGCAACCTGGATTCACTGTTCATAAATATGTACCTCTATCTTTTCTGTTTCCATTTTATTGCACTTCCAGTTAAGATTTATTTTTCTGTTTGTTTACCAAATATTTTTTGAAAGCATATACAATTAAATACATGCCACAGCTAGTATCCTAACTTTGTCTGCAGTCAACTTATTTCTCCCATTTAGGAACATTCAGAAATAGAAAAAGCTGAATTCAAAATCCATTGATAACTATTGAAATGCAAATGTACACAAGGGAAGCAAGCCAAACCCTTGAATGCTCTTATTTGTATATGTCACTGATATTTTTGTGTTCTTAAATCAGGAAAGACTGAAATATGCTTTAGGGTTTTGTAATAAAACAGTTTTTAAAACACATAAGTTAATAATGCTTTTGGGAACATGTTATTACAATAAGAAAAATTTTTCCATCTTTCTACAATGCATCCCAGAGGATTCAGAGAGGAAATGCATGTATGAGAAATTTTAATTTCAATGCCTGTCCCCAATAATAAAATAGTGGTAGTCGCTCTCTTGTTATTTGTTTCATGTTGTTTTATAGTCCAGAAAATTACTTACTGTATATGCTCAGGTATCTTTTACATAAGGTTGCAGAAGATTTCTTTGACATTACTGACCCCCCTGCAGTGAAATGCTTTGATGTAGAGTTATCAGTTGTCTTCAAACTATTACTGATGGAGAAGACCAAACTTAGAAGAAATTACTAAAAGACAAGCTGTTCCTCCAAGCTTATTAGCCACAATACCTCAGCTTTCTGTCATAGTTGAAATATTTAGTTGTTCTCAACATTTCCATGTTTTAGAGCTGTTTTGATCACTGTTATTTAGAACTTATATCTTTAAGAAGAAAATTACTCGTTGTTGTGAATCCTCTTTTGCCTCTTTTCTGTCTCATTTTCTTTTCTGCCTCATTTTTTTTTCTGCATCTCTTTTCTGCAGTTATCTGTTTATGGCTATGTCACTTTATATATAGTTTGCTCTTGGAAATTTTTAGATTTTGAAAAGCACTCCAAAGACTTTGAGGGTGTAGCATGAGTTCAAAGTTATCTCTTCACCTATATCTGACTTCTTACTGTGTGCTTTTAACCTTAACTAGCATTGCAAATATAACAAGGCTAAACCAAAGTGACTTCTAAATCCTGTGATTTTTTTTCCCATGTCATCCAGTCTGCCACATTAGGGTGGTGAGGCACTAGAACAGGCTGCTCACAGAAATTGTATAGGAGCTATCCCTGGCACTTTCCTAATTCTTGTTTGGTGGCAGGTTCTCTGCCAATGGCACTGGGTTGGAACTAGATAATCTTTAGGGTGCCTTCAAATTCAGGTCATTCTATGATTCCATGTAGTGGTAGAACAAGGTGTAATGCGTATAAACTGAAAGAAGGTAGATTTAGACTAGACATTAGGAAGAAATTATTTTCTGTGAGGATGATGAGATGCTGGAACAGGTTGCCAGAGGAGTTGTGGGTGCCCCATCCTAGGAAGTGTTCAAAGGCAGGGAGTTGAAAAATCTGGTCTAGTGGAAGGTGTTGCTGAGTTGGAGTGTTCCTTGATGGTTCCTTCCAACAGAAAACCATTCCATTATTGTATGATATAAGGCAAATGGCTAAACCTTTCCTTTCCAGTCTATATATAGTCCACAGAAGCAAGGGGTTCTCATTCATTGCTTACTGTTTGTTGGAGAGTTTTATAATCATGCAGCTCCTGGGAAGCGTAGGCTGGTACTTTCTAGGCCTCCTCAGATGCAGACAGAAATACAGCATGTGTAGTGCACAGGGAAGACAAGTAAGAGTGAGCAGGATAGAAAGTCTAGTTATGAGAATAAAATCCTTGGACAACAGAGGTTAGGTAAAAAGATCCTGCTTTTCAGGACTCCTCAAACAGGCTCCAACTAAAAGAGCTATTGGGAAAAGAGAAAACCATTACTTATTCCAGACTGTGTGTAAAATTTCATTTTTCCTCAGACATTAGATTATCAGAACTTCACCTCTCCAGAAAAATAACTTAAACATTTGAAGATCTTGCCCTGAACAACACTTTTGAGTTTCACTGGCTACACAGGAATTCTCAGCCAGTGGAAGACACCTGAAAATATGCCCAAATGAGCAGTCTCTATTACATTTATAGGTCATTAATCAAACACAATTTATTTTGCTGCCATGCTAATATTCTCTAGCTTCTTTGCACACTCAATTTTGTCCTCTGAAAAGGAGAGGAAAACTGTGCCCAAGATCCAGTTTTCTGTCAATCCCAAGAAACATACCTCAAGCAAATGAACAGTTTGCAAACTGGTTCTTAAGAGCTCTAAGTGCAACTCAATAAAATCAAATAACAGCTCTCACAGCTGCTGTACCACTAGTAATAATTGCTATACTTGCAATGGCCTGGAAACTGCCTGGGGCTTCTTGGTCCCAGTTTTCAAACTCCTTGCTTATCTTATAGGTAACATGGATACATCTTTGCTAAAAATACAGTTGAACACAAAACCCCCCAGTTTTCCAAGACCAGTGGGACACTAAGGAAGGACTCAGGGAAAGAACTGAAGAGGAGAAGGGCAGAGGAATCTGAGGTATGAGGAAGAAACTTATAACTTCACAGCTTTTTTAAGTCCTCCTCAGAAAATATTGACTGAAATGACATGGAAGATTTCCGCTTAACCACAATTTTAAAAGCTTTCATAAATATTGCAATAAAGTTAATTCACTGCTAGTTAAACCCTAACACTGGCATAAGCTTATTTCTTATTCTGATGACTGAGCTGCAGCAGAGAAGCAGCATTGGAAAAGCAGAGGATTTATACTGCAAAATTTGAAATATCTTTCTTCATGGAATAATAAAGGACACTCTCCATATTCTATTCTAATAGCCAATAAAGTATAAGACCAGCTAGAAAAATAAGGTTGGCAGAAACATGGAATAAATTAGGAAATTATATTTACACTACCATCAATTACTGCAACAGCATTTTACTTTATAATATAAACTTTTCTTGTAAACTACAGCATGCCAAAAATATTCCAATGAGGTAAGGAATTGTCAAATCTCATTCCAAACGACCAAAAAAGATTTCCATTACCCACTACCATATTCTGATTTAATAAATTACTTGGGAGAGTTTGGCTGGAAAGCACAATTGAATGCTGGGAAAGGGAACATAAAAGGGCCTTAAGGACTTTTGTGTCCATAGCTTGTCTGCCAGCAGAATTCAAGACAACCTTTAGGCCTTGAATTTGTGCTCCTTGGCAAAATATAGATACGTTTTCATGCTGAATTGGCATATCTGGTATCCTCACAAACACTTCTGATGGTGGCCTACATGAGTCTGTAGCCATGGCTGGACATCAGAAAAACTCCAACAGCATGTTTGGTGTTTTGCCTTTCTTTCATGCATGAGGGAATGCCATTTGTCACAGTGTCTGGCTGTCTAATGGTTGGCATAGCTACAACTCAACTGCTTCCATGCTTTTTGGCGGCAGCAACATCTGAGTCCCATAGGGAGAGGATTTTAATGCAAGGATAAACATATTTTGTAATGTATCGATGGTATGATCACTCTGTTGGTTTCCATCCAGTTGTTGAAATTAATTTCCAACTGCTTTTTGGAAAACAACTAAAGTAGTTATTTTTACCATGGAAACTCTAAAGAAGTAGTTATGTTTCAATAGTAGCAGATTGGTCTGAGAGATGTCATAAAAACTGAGGTTAATTGAGGTACTTGGGCTATCATTCTTTATACTGAAAGAGAAAATGATGGTAGAGTCAGGGGCCTTGAATTCATATTTCAGTACTGCCCCAAGTACTTGCTTTCATGCTGTGCCACTGGTTGGGTTGACTCACCCATGGAATACTTATTCTTTTGACTTTTTCATGGCTCTGCAAGCAATTAAAGGGAGCCTTTTAAAAATAATGTAAGCTTTAATCCTAAATTTCATAGTATTTTCAGCCTAACAGACATTGAGGATGTTATTCACAGTGCTATAATAGTCTTTAAAAAATACAGATATGAAAACTTATGTTTTAAAATCACATGAGAGTGCATACATGCTATGTCCATGGGATGCTGACATTTTGGTCTTCCGTGGGAAAATATGAAGTAAAAGAGATCCCTGAGCAGGAAGCTGTTGAAGTTTGTTGTACTTTGGATTTCAAAGTGCACACGGCATGGTTGCCTTGGCCAGTTTTTGGTATTCTGGTATACTTAATATCTTAATAAATATATTCAAAAAAGAGTCATGTGTTGGATATTACAATTTAGCAGATATGTCATGAGCTCCCAAAAAATGCAAGTGTTCAAACTTTCAGTTATGCAGGCCTTCGTTCTTGCATGGACATCAGCGTTTGATAATTGCTCACCCCAGCTGGACCAGACACGTTCAATAAAATATCCTACAGTAGCTTTCCCGGGTAGTATGATGTTGCATTTGTTTTAATTGTTCTTAAATTGTGAAACAGTTTCCAAAGTTCTTGCCAAAACCTTCAAAAGTTACACCAAAAACATTAGAACTTTTTCTTTCTCCTCAGTAATATATGAGGCTGCTTAGATGAGGCATCATTTTTTAACCTGGATTGTTTTTCCTTCTAGTCTTGAATCTTAACCAGCTTTTTTTGGTAGAGTTTCTGTTAAGACTCATTATTGATTTGTGCTGAAGTGTATTCTGTGTTTGCTGATATTTACTGTTAAAACAGTTGTTTAGCACAATCTAAGTATACTTTATGTATTTTAAACTGCAATTGAGTTTTATTTTCCTTTGTCCTCCATCAGAGCTGGTACTTGTCACAACATCTCATTCTGCATCACATTTTTTAGAGATTTTTGAGTGGACGGTTACAATGCCAGCTTTTGCTGTCCTAAGAAGCTACTTGAAATAAACAGACTAATATCCTGATAAACATTTGTGGCCTCCTTCCTTCTTCAGCTATTTACACCCCCTACTGTCAATGACTTAACCAAGAAATAGATGGGATGATAAGAGGAAAGCAATGTCACTTTCCAAAGTGAATCCCAAGAAAAACAAGTCTTACTCTCAAGTTTTAAAAATTAATCTAAAAATAGGTGTGTGAAATTATATTTGTGCTAATTAAATACTGGGTTGAGTAGGTCTCACTCTGCAAAATGTCAGCAGTGTAATTTCCAGTGGAGCTGCTTTTTCTACCTTCTCATCTTTCACCAGTCAATGTTTTCATGTTGAGGGAGATCGGCTAAATGTCCCTTGTTGTATCCCCTAAGAGAGTTTGTTCAGGGTTAATTAAATAATCTAACAAAGCAATTAGTGGCTGGGGGGGGGGGGGGGGAGGGCAGTACCCCAAACTAACTTTTCTGTTCCCTTCTCTTCATTTGCAAAGACAGACATCTTCCTATAGTTGACCACATTGAATTAGTTTGAATATACAGAGCATATCTTACCCATCATCCAAACAGAACCTTCTTCCACAGGGCTGAGGAAGAAGGCAAACTGCTCAGCTTTTATGAATATTTTCCATTTCATCACTCTGCATAAAAATATGTGGAACCTCAGCCTCCCGTGTTTGCCCTTTCACAAACTTGAGAAGGAGAGATTTATTAACTTACCAAATTTTTTAAAGTGGGAACTTTGCATTCTCAGCTTTAAATGAAGCTGAGAAATATCTAGGACTCCAAAAGTCAGGACTATACCTTTTCCTTCACTCTATTTTATTCAACGGAAACTGCGCAATATTCCCTGAAGTAGGGATTGATAGATAGCTGAAAACACAGAGGTCGTTTAAGCAGAGAGCTGCCACTGACATGTTTTTACTTCTTACTCCTTTGTTCCTGTTTTCACTGACTTTCTTCCATGCCATTTAAAGACAATAAAGTCCACAGCTTTATTGGTAAAGCCTACAGTCCAACCTACAAATACGAGTCCCCTAACATCCAGTGTGTTCAGAATAAAACAGTCAACTTCTGACAGACAACATTTTAAATCATTTGGGGCTTTTCTTAGGAATAATTCCTCAACACGCAGCATAAACAAATCATGAAATAACATACTATGAAGTATTAAGTTTATTCCAGGTCTGTAAGAAGCTTAAAACACCTTCTTCTAGTAGCATAACCTAATACCTTTGTGTGCTTCAGACTCAATTTTTAATGGAGAGCTTCCAATAATGATGAGAACAGCTGTTTCCAATACAAAACACACCAACAGATCTTTCCTTTAATGCAATGATTCGTATAACTTAAGTGAGATAGTTTCTTACTGACTGCATCAGAACTCCAAAAGTAGAATGCATGCTCAGTTATAAACCTTCAATGGCAAATCAAGCTAAGTACTACTTTTTATTCTTTTACCCATGTATAAAATTATACAAGTGAAGAATACCATAGGTTCAACCGCAAGAAATTGTTATCAAATGACTAGCTTTTCTGTCCTTTCAAGAGATTTTAATACTCTCAAGATCTAAACAAATATTTATGATTTTTTCCCTTGTCTCATCCCTTTTTTTTTTTTACAGAGCCATAGATAAAAATATTTTTTTAAACCATATTTGGCATTTCTCACTTTAAGGTCTGGGAGAGTGACCACTGGGATATGCCAGAGACTTTTGTTTCTTTCTGTGTTTTTTCTAGCTGAAAAAATATTTATCTTTCTATTGGGACAGGGACACTAAAAGGGAAACTGAAAACAAAATCTGCCATGAACCTGCAGAAAGTTACTGTCTGAGTTTCCTTAAGCCATTTAAAAGCAGCAAATAATATTAGTGATATCAGTACTAAGTACCTAAAGGCATTATCTTTTTGCTCATATAAATTACTCCACTTTTGGAATAGTTAAACTGATCCTAAAGTCATTACCTTTTCTGAAGAAAATACAAAACCAAACTACACAGATTTGGAAAATCACCATTTCCTGTCCTGGAAAAATAATTGTGAGAGGGTATCTCCATTAGGAAAAATAATTCAGGATAGAGCACCTTGGAGATTCTTTGCCCTCAACATAATTGCAAACATGATATTCCATGGTTGCTTTAGCAAAGCAGTTGGAATAGGGGAAAAATTTCCAAATCCACTCTAAACTTCTGCTTAAGTAGTAATAATTTACTCAGAACTCTGCTTCTGTTTGTTTCTGATTGCCCAATAAATAAAATTTTCCTTCAAACCTTTTTTTCAGTAAAGAATATAGATCAGCAAGTAGGTTGCCTTGAAGCTGAGGCAATTCAAAACTATTTGGAGCCCATGAAAGATGCAGCCATCAAAATGAGAGACAGTTCTCTATAAAATTAAAGATTTTATCGAAAACTACCACATATCTTGTCTATTAGTGTAGAGAATGTTGCAATCTTTTAAAATTATTCTTCCTATAAGTAAAGTCTATGCAATTTTAACAACATCATTTATTATCAATTTTTCATTTAATGTTGCCTTTTTGGTTTGGAGTTTTTAAGCTTTGGGCTAAGAGCAAATAAAAAGTGTAATACAGAAGGGGCTCTCTTGTTGTGACAGGATGCTTAGAGAAGAAGTATAGGTCCTCTCCAGAATGGTCATCTGTTATAATTTGGTACAAGAAAATCTGCAAATGGGTCAATGTAATTACTCAAGACTGCTTTCTTCTAAATGAACTCAAACATATGACAAGATTTCCATTCATAATTTTTGATTTCATTTTCAATTATAAAAACTCTCTATGTTCTAAAAATTTTTTCTCAAAGTGGTGAGATTTCTTTGAATGGCTTGTTGCCTTTGCATATTTGCTATAATACTCTTGGGAACATCACAAAAAGGGAGCAAAGTAATTAAGCAATTTAAAAAACCCTGAAATGCAAGCCTTAGTACTAAGGAGAAGAACTAGATCAGGGCTTACCCTCTGTCAGAGCCACTCTGCTGGTGGTATGACTTGTTCAAAATTTAACTCTTTAGTTTAAATCTGGTTGAGTCTTTAGACATATTGGCTACCACAGCAGTCTACAGGATGAATCTGAGATTACCAAAAAAATCCCAAAACCACAAAACCAAAAAACTCAACAAAAAATCTGGAAAGCAGTGTATGGCACCTTCCAGATTTTCTTCTGATTTTTGGGGTGTACCTCTGATATACTTGAATCTGATAACTACTGGATAGTTCTCTTGTGCTGTTTTCCCTCTGGTGGCATATCTACAGCACAGTAGTTTGTTTTAATTCCTATAATCCAATTTTGATATCTTTTGTGAGATTTGTGAATTTTATTGCAGTCTGAAACCATCCAACTGCAAGCTTTAGAACTGAAGTAAAAGGGAACATGAATGCCCTCTATTAAGATGACTAATATTCCAGATGAAGCTAATTAGTATGATAACCTATGCATGCAACAGAATTGTAAAATTAGTGAGATCAACCCTGCGATACCATTAACTATATTATAACTCTTCACATGATTTTCTCCCCCCACTAATGAAAGGTCTTAGAAATGTGAGATTTCAATTTGTGTTATCATCTGGTGGAGCTCATCAACACCACACGCTACAGTGAATATTGTGGTTTTCACAGCAGGGCCTTTTTTATCTTTGCAAATTTGTAAATTAAAATAATTTCACCTGGGGAAATCCTGCACCAGAGAAATATTGGTGACCTTGACAACACTTTTCCATTTCTTCTTTTTATTCTCCTGTTTTTCCTAACAAATCACAATGGCAAATAAATGATAGAAGATTGCCTTGTGCTATACATCACGTTTATTACATTCGTTTCTGTGCTCTGTGTTCCTATAAGGTTGCATAGTCAGATTTAAATGCAATCCTTATGTGGAAACCTGCTTTCAGAAGAAGAGAAAACAAAAGAGAGAAAACAAAGAAAAAGAGGAAGAATCGTATGTGATGTGTTCCACTGAGGCAGGGAGAAAATGGGGAAAAATGGTGGTGTCATGCAGTACAAGTAACACTAAATAATTTTTGTGAAGTGCCTATGCTTAGTAGTGAGCAAATATGCCAGCACTGTATCTGTTTGTTTGTTGTCTTACATTCTTGGATATCTTGATTTATCAGAACTTAAGCAGCTTCTGTCTTCTTCTTCTTTCTTTCTCCTTATGCTATCTAAACTAAAGTCCTCATATTTTCAGTGATAAGTGTTTCAAACAATGAGAAGTGGTATTGGAAAATTTTAATGTTAACATAACATGGTTTTCCACTCATCCTCTAACAGCAGCTGGTCTAAATAGTGTCTAATGACAGAAGAATGTCTTTTACAAAAGAACCATGGAATGGTTTGGTTTGGAAGGAACTTAAGAACCATCTAATTCCAACCCCTACCTTGAGCAGGGAAGCCTTTCACTAGACTGTTAAAAAATTATTTCCTTCAGGACAATCATGTATGAGATAACAGATATGATTACATATATGATATACAGATTTCCACCTGTATTTTTGAACAGTTTCTTCTATTGTAACTTCTTGGCTTGTTCAAATTCTGTACCCCAAAAAGCTGTAAGTTAGCAATAGGAATAGTTGCCACAGCATCTCTTCTTGGTTTCAGAGTGAAGACTGTTAAGATCAAAGAATAATGCCTTTGACCCTTGGTAAATTGTTTGTACTTACAGGATTATCAGTGTGAGTTACTTGCCACTGTTCTTTCACCAGAGGCTTGAATTCATGAGTTAACTCTCTTTCATTCTCACTAACAGAAATGACAACACTCAAGAAGACTGGAGCAAGATTCAAACAACTCTGGAGTACAGAAGGCAAGTAATACCTGTGCTAATCAACACTGCAATGGCTTATGAAAAAATTGGTGCAGGTACAGTTCTCTATGGCAAAAAGTCAGGTCTTTATAAAATGTTACAATGCATTTGTTTATTTCAGGAAGAAAAATTATTATTATTATAATAATCTGGATCTTCATGTGTAGTACTCTAAAACTGATGGGAAAAATCATGATAATCACAATGTCTAAGGTGCATTTAATTTAATTTAACCTAACAAAACACTCAGTATATAACCTGTGGAGAGTTAGAGGGGAATATTAGTGCTTTCTGATAAGGAAAAAAAAATTAGCTTTGATGGCAGAAGAAGCTGACGGAGCAACTAGAAGCATCTGTGCATATGGTCAAAGGCCAGGAACCCACAGTGCTCCTTACCCTGATGGCACTACAGAAAAGGCTGGTTACAGCCAGCATGGTCAATGTGTACTCCAAAGGATTTGTGTGGCACAAGGCCCAGTAAAAATCATGAGTGACCAAAATCCAGAAACTGGAAGCAAATCTGAGGGATACTTTGTCCTTTGTTCCTCACATTTTTATGCTTTTCCTTCGTTTTCTTGCAACTATCAGAGTTAAAGACAAAATGTCAGCCTCAACTTTTGACTACAATCTGAAAATTGAAAATAAGAAGAAATGTGACATTTTAGCTCTGAGACCTTTGTGTCCTGGCTAGGGGAAAAATAGACCTTCCTGCATTTAAGCTTGTTCTCATCATTCCAAGGCCAGGGGAAAGTCACACTGCCAAAATATCATCTGAGAACTTTTCTTTTTGGTCCCCCATTATACTTCTAGAGATTATGATATTGTATTTGGGCTTAAAAAGGGAAGAAGTCAGGGTTACCCTTGAGAAGCCTTCCCCTCAGGTAAATGCTGTGCCTGCTTTTCCTCCTGGTTCATGGGAATACTATAGAGCACTACTTTCAGTGAATGTGAGAGTGATTTTGTCCACAAACATTGGATGAAGATACCAAACAAGCAAAGAAACCATGCACTTCCTCATTGCACTTCCTCAGAGCCTCTAAATCCACTCCTGTAATTTTCTGCAATACTAGGTCTCACCACCCTGGGCTGAGACAGGGCAAACTGACTGATAGTAAATGATCAGGGTGGTCTGTTGCCATTGCTGGCTCTGTAGGTTCACGCAACATCAGAAGCTTGCTTGGGCTTGCAACCAAACCCAGTAAGAACACTCACTACTTATTGACTGCTTAAATGTTGTGTTCACAGTTTTGGGTAACTTTCTGCTTAGAGGTACTTTACTTATCCATGTATCTAGATGTTGATCCAACCTTAAGTCTTTGCCTAAGCCTGTGCTTTTCCCACCTCTCTCTTTTCTTCTTTTTTAAAACATTATTTTAGGATGATAATAAAATGGTATCCAATATTTCATCCTTGATAAGGCTCCTTCCTTTTGTGCTACAAATATTTGGTCTCATAATTCTACAGAATGTGGTATTTCCAGGCACATTAGATACATGGGTCTGGCTTTCTACAGATCTTTTGTTCACTGTTCACCCTGCAGCCAGTGCTAGGACAGGCCATGAAACATCAGGAAAATATTTTCTAATAATTTTCTCCTCTGCTATAGATTCACCTCCCATTTTGAATAATGCTTGGCAGATGCGGAAAGAGACAAGCCCTGCTTACAAACCTGCTGTTACATTTCTGTGCATCTTGAACTGTATAGTCATATTCTTCAAGTCATATTCCTGGTCAAGGAGGGCCTTGGGATGCTTAATTCTTTTGTAGTTCCTGGATATAGATCCTTGACATAAGTAAGTAAATAAAAGAAAACATAGCTGGTGAATTTCTGCACTGATTTTAACAGTACTTTAGGAATCATTTCCTAAAGCACTACAGCTGATTCCTGAGGACTGCTGAGTACTCTTAAGGCTGACCAAAGATTTAAACAGCAGGAAGGATATTTCAAATTAGAAAGGAGAATCACTGGCAGAAGTCCATGTGCCATATGTTAGGCTCTGACTGTGGTTCCTCATTTTTTTTCTGAGTACAAAAGGTAAAAAAATGAAAATAAAAATAAAGGAGGTAATGATTATTAGGAAGTCATTTGTTAGTAGGGAGAGGGGCTTCAAATTTTAGGATTCACTGTATTGCATGGAGAACCAATAATCTTAGTAAAACCTTCTATTTACATGAATTTGTAATTGAACTACTTTCCTTTGGATATGTTTTTATTCAAAAGTGTTTGATGAAGCTTCTAGGAAAATTTTAAAAGCAGCAGATGAGTATGAAGAGCTCTCTGTGAGGCTTTTCCTTCAAAATGCAAAGAAATTTTGAACATGTAAGTCACAAAATACCCACTTTTTCCCATCAAAGAGGGTAATACATTTCTAAGGGGATTGTACTTCGCATTTAATTCTCTCAATACTTGCACTTATAACTAGATGACTTTTTACAAACAGTGACAAGAATGCAGGACATTGAGTATTGGATGTAAATGTGGCAGAATGTGATTCATCCAACAAAGAAGAACCCTGGAATTTTTTAGGTAATTATTTTTAGATTATAATTTTATAGTAGTCCTACAGTATTCCTTTATATTTCAAAAAAAAGAATTAATTTTTTAATAAAACTGATCAGCCAAAATATTTTTTCCTGTATCTATATAGAGGGTCCTTAGGTTTCCAAGCATACTGGTAGGTATTTTCCCTGGGTATCTTGTAATATTGTTTACTGCATCATTTTTTGAAATCGTGACCACCCCCACAGGGAAAAGAGGCCTGCACCTGGCAGGCAGACTCACAGAGTCTGCTTACTTTGTAACAGCTGGATATAGTGGTTGTTCTAAACCCATCATTTATTTTGCATAATGGTTGACCTTTCTCCCTGTAATCTGTGGAGAGGAATTCAGAACCATTTACAGTACTGCAGAAGAATAGGTGTTTCGGTCCATTAGAAATCTGGGGGTTTGGTAGTTTCCTTTTAAATAATTGTATTTAGATATTTGAACACCCAAAACACTATCTTTTCCCAGCTTCAATCAAACTGTTTAAAAAATGTGTGATTTTAAAGATCAGCTAATCAAATAAATGTTCACACAGCTGTGTAATATTGCAGTTCTTTAATATTAAGCAAATTGGGACACACATCAGAACATTTAATTTAAGTATATTATTAGTATTTGCTAAGATCTGAAAAGACCACCAGTTGCTTTATCTTGATGAGAGGGTAGCAACTTATTAATATAAAACTATTTTAATAATTCAGTTGCTTGAATAATAAAGGAATTTACTTGAGTATAATTTTTGTAGTAAACTATGTCAAGCAATAACCAAAGTCTTTACTGAAATTTGTTCTCATATTGATGGAGCTAGTAGTTTGAAGAAAAAAAGATCCAAATTTATAAAGAAAATTGTATTATAAAAATTTCAAATGTTAGTTTACTCAGTTTACCACAGGAAAAACAGTTTTCTGACTAAATATTGTGCCTAGTATAAGAACTGTTCTAACATGGACAGTAACTGTTACTATTAATGAGAAGAAAATAACTTACTGCATCCTTTGACCTTTTTTGGGAGAAAAACAACTTTAGATCTTGGCTTCTTATTAATTTGTTTATATCTTTTCTGTACCTAAAACATTTTCACTTCAAGCAATTTCAGAGGCAGCTTCTGGCTTTAGGATAAGAAGTGATAAGAAGGTTTCCAGGTAGTGAATGCAGCCTGCCTTAACTTCTGACACTGAAGACCTAGGTGTAAATCTTCTCAGAGGCCAGCTGAAATAATTTCCCCAGAACAGCGCTGTAGAGGCAGCCTCATTCGGATTCCCTTGAAAGAGATTTCATTTCATTAAACTCTAGACTTGACTCTTTTGCAAAGAGGTCAGGAAAAATGCTACATGCAGCTCTCTCTCCCTTCAGTAATGTCACCATTTCTGTGATCTATAGCAGCTGCATCTTTATGTGCCGCAGAAGGGCCATAGAGATAGTGTTCTGTTTCCTGCAAAATTAAGGCATTCAGATTTGTGTATAATACATATTTCTGAGTAAAATACCAGAAAGCTGCACTCCATTGCAACATATCATTGCAACAGCATATGTTTGTACAAGAAACATTTCAATTAAAAATGAAATTAGAAGAAAGAGATTGGGGAAAGAAATGTCTCCATTTTAAAATTTTTAACATGGGAACATGATTAGGATGTTTTTCTGAAGTTAGCCATCAGACACTGTAACCATTTCAGACCAAGTCAGACTTGTCAATAAGATGGTCCAGATAAGATAAGAAAGAAATAAGTAAAATTGTAAATTGTTCTTAGTGTGTTATCAATACTATTAACATTACCCTTGAAGCTGAAGCTATTAGTGTATACTCTAATTTTTGAATAGTGACTTATTTGCATTAAGCAAATTGTTTCTCAGTCATAATCATGTGTCATTAAGTTTTGATCTCACATCCATTGTGTGCCATTCAGCTTTGGTGTTTCTGGGTGTCAAAGGCCTTCTTTTTCCTACAGATAGATTGGTTGAGGGTCACATGTATGGACTAGTAATAATGGACTGTTGTCTTTGCTGAGACAGAGTATTCATTTATCTTTTTTCTCAAACAGCCAATAGCCAGTCAGACTCCCTGGCTAAAATGGGATTTATATTTAGCCTTTAATAAAAGTTATGTTATTAAAAGTGAGTATCAATAGCTATGATATTAAAAAGTTCCTTGTAATTGCAGTATTTGTTTATCTTTTCCAAAAGTCCGGCCTCCTGAACATGCCTGAGGTGGAATTAACTTAGTGAATCTAGAAAGTAGTGTCTATGCCACCACTCAGGCACTTATGTCTTTTATCTATGACATCTGCTTGTGTGACACAGATAGGTTATGTCTATGGCATGTGCTCTTGCTGTTTCCTGCCTTGCCACTTATAGGTCTTGTAGAGGGGAAGGAGAGCACAGGTCTCACCACAGGTGCTAGTGATCCCTGCTTCTTGGGAATAAGGCACCAATTTTTTTTCTAAGAAAAGGAAGTAGGAATTACCTCCAAAGAGAATTGAATAAAAGCTTGTTAATGGTGTACCCTGTGCTAAAAACAACAGTATGTTGGTTCAATACATATTTTATTGTGAATTTACTGGAACTTGTGCAATAGAGTGAGTTATGAATGCAACGGCTTAGAAGAGCTGCACGTGAAGTATTTTTCTTACTCACAGCTATTGTGAGATCGGAAAGAGTTATTTCAGTTTCTGTTCTTTCTTCATACTCTTTCTGTCTTCCATCTTGGTTGAGGGCAAATATCCATTGGTAGGGCACTGGTCTGTGTATCTCTCCTTTTCACTGACCTTTAGTGACAGAAATTTACTTTACTTCTAAACAATATTAGAAACTGTTGTGCCAATGAAAAAAAATCTGAACACAACCAAAGCATCAAGTAGCCATGTTTTGCTTTTGCCTACATGCCAGAAAAAAAGGAAAATTTATCATAAACTCCATGAAAAACAGGAACTCAAGGTAGGAATTAGCATCATATAATTATATAATCATTTAAGCTGTAAAAGACCTTTAAGATCATTGAGTCCAATTACCTACTGTAACTTGAAAAGGGACTCCAAAGTCACAAATCTCATTGAATGACCTTCTCACACCACTTTCAGCTGATGTCTTTCTCTTCCAAATTATTATAATTAAGAGTGCACCCATTATATTTTTTTCATTTGTTAGATGGATGATGCTATTTTATAATGTGGCAAAATAATGTGTCCATTATGAGTTTCAAGTCTGGTGCCAACAAAATGTCTGCAGCTCTTCTTCAAACTTCATTTGAAACTTCAGAAGGAGAGTCATTGAAAGACAGTTTGAGAAGGAAGCCATGTGAGTTTAACCAGTAACTGCCCATGTTTGGATGTCATTGTCTGATGTTTTCTTAATAATTAAGGTTCATAAATATTATGGAAGTAAAGCAGGGGAAGATTATTAATGGATTCCAGTAAACCAACTGTGTTGAACATGTGTGTGTAAACATCACATACAGTCATATCCAAATGAAGTTTGGAATTGTTTGAAAGGCATAAAGAATCAAAACAAATTTTTCTATACTTGCATTTTCTGAAACAAGACTTAAAAAAAACCAACTATATAAAACCCCAGTGTTCTTAGTAAAGCTAGTGTTTCTCCTTATTTTGTAAAGAAAAATAGCCTAATTATCTTTCCTACTTTGGTGCCAATTGTTCACTTTTACCTCCGTATGGAAGTCTTTCTGTCACACATTCATATTATTTTATTTTCATTTTCTTCTTATTTTCTCTTTCTTTCCTTCTTGTATATATTTGAATTTAAATGCAACCACACTCCTTAAAAATACCTTGTGGATGCTGAGATGTTTAGAACAACTTCTCTGTAACAAAGTTTATTTCCAAGCACCACCTTGATATTGCAATATGCTCCTCACTATTCAGATGCTGGCTCTGGGGTGAAAAGATTAAAGTAGTATTATTTTTTATTCTGCCTTTTTATGTTGAGCCAAACATGTCCTCTCTAAGCAGAACAAAGCTTTCATATTCAGAGAAAAACTTCAGGAAATCAAAATTTGGATCTCAGAACGATTTAAGCCCAGCAGTAACAGAATTAGAAGCAAGTAGCAACCAGTGTTGCAAGTAGTGAGCAACTAGTCATGATGCATGAGTAGGAAATGAGAGTTGAAAGCATTGCATTATGTAAATCAAAGTATATTTGACTGAAGAAAAGTGTAAAGGATTCTGTCCACCGGTAGCTAAACACAACTTAGGAGACTGTAATTTCAATACAAGAGATAATTTTCTTGGTTTATAATGTGGATTTCTCTGAATAGTAGTAAGTTCTGTCTTTTCTTCTTAGTTGAGACGGATGAAAAATGCATATTACTTTTTTCCAATAACCCCAACAAGTTATGTTTCATTCTAAAATCCCAAACAATAAATAACACAGAATCACAGAATATTCTGCGTTAGAAGCAAACGCAAGGATCATCAAATTAAGCTCCTGGTCCTTCCCAGGGCACCCCAAGAATCTGTGTCTGAGAGTGTTGTCCAAACACTTATTGAACTCTGTCACGTTGTTGATGTGACCATTTCTTTGGGGAGCCCATTCCAGCGCCCAACCGCCCTCTGGGTGAAGAACCTTTTCCTGATATCCAACCTAAACCCCCCCTGACACAACCTCAGGCCATTCTCTTGCATTCTGTCACTGGTCACCAGAGAAGAGATCAGTGTCTGTCCCTCCTTTTCACCTTGTAAGCTTAACTTTTAAGAAAATAATGTGTGACACATTTCAACAACATATAAGATAATCTGTTACAAAGGTGTTATTAAAAGAACATTTGATATTTTGCCATGTTTAAATTATTTGTTTCTTTCTCAATTTACACTGTCAATTTAATCTTCTTATCATATGGCATCTGTGATTACAATATGGTATCTGTGATTACAAATTACAGTAGCTACAAATCTAATGAGTTTGGGTCAATCTCTGACTAAACTCAAAAGGAGGGGGCATTGGCAAACTGGCTCTTGGAATGAGACTGAGGAATTTTTGAGAGTTGAAACCAGTTTATCTGGTTGTTCAGAAGCAGAAGTTTTGAGATAATGGACCTTAAACTATTTGCATGGTGGGTTTGGCATGCCTTTGAACTTTGGATCAACTTACATTTTTTTTTTTCCAAAAAATTCTGAGGCAAAAAGTCATGAATCATAAGTTGGATGGAAGTCAAAAACTTCTGAGAGATTCATACAAGTAGCTTGGGAAGAAACCCCTTGCTCTTTTTAGAGCTGATCTCAAGGTTTCCTGTTCCAGTATTTTCTGAGATTCCTGTCCACAATTAGCTGTGACTTACGGACTTTAAAGATATGCCTAAGGAGATGACAGCAAGATATCTCTTATGTGTTCAATTTTAATGAATTTCTGATGAAAAAAGGCTATATTTGAGAGCAGCTGTGGATTTGAGGACAAGATCATTAAACAGAGTTTTTTGTGATAATATCCCTTGCCACCTATCTTGTAGGACTGAATTTCTATAATGACAGAATTTATTTCAATCTGACCATCTATAGGTATCATGATCCTATATCAGACTGTCCTATGATTAATTTAGTTGAAATAATTTGCTCCTAAAATGAATTTGTAGATACTATTTCTTTTTTATTTAAATTCCTCAAACATCTGTGAAAAATTGTATCTATAGCACACTGTACGTTATCTGTCTTTATATCATGACTCGTGTATTTTCTGTAGGTTTATGAAGTTATATTTAACTTTCTCACTGTTATGAATTTGTCTTGGTGTCCTTCAATCAGCAGCTGGTAAACAGGAAAATGGATTATTCAGGGTTGGGGGCATTTTTGAAGACTGAATGATGTTTTTGTTATTGCAAAACTGACTGTCTAAGCTGTAAAAAAAGAAAATCTCCTCATGTCTTCTTTCCAGAAAACAAGCGCTTATTTCCTCCTCTCCCCCTGAAATTTACTGTTTTCCTTTTACCCGGGAAACATTTCTGTTGCACTCCTGATTGAAATGAAAAAACCTCAGATGATCAATAAGGAAGTATTTTCAGAAAAGTTTTGCTGAAACAAATGTGGCACAAATATGCGCATGGTTTCAATTTCCTGAGAAGCACTGACATTTTTACTCAATTTCCTCTTAATCCTTTATCACTCACAACTCCCGTGCCTCTGGATTCCTTTCTTAGCAGCCAGGGGTGGGGTTAAAAAAACATTGAAATGGAAGAGAGCTCAACCAGCTCATTCTGTGTAATAAAATCCATTCCACTGTGGTTCTAATTTCATCAACCAATACAAGTCAACATCAAGTGTTAATGAGAAAAGGTTTCCAATTAGATACAGTCTGACACTGACCCAGCTTTTCAGTCACCTCCAATTGTCAGCGATAAAAAGGACGGTTCAATATGATATGGATCATTCACTCCAAATCTCCACAACTCATTTATGACAAACACAACTAACAGAGCATAGGGAACTGCTGAATTGTTTTTCATTATGTTGGCACATTGGCTTTCGGCTACAGTGGTAATGATCTTTAGAAGTTTTCCATACAGAGTGTCACTAATGAGCAGACCACGATGGGGCGATGAGGTGATGACAACCCACATTTTCAAGTGACAATACCAGCAACATGATGATGCTTAAAATTCCTTATTATTTCTGGAAAGTAATTCTCCACCATAGAGAACAGAGAGAGTTAGGAGGTTAAGCTATTAAATAAAATGAGTACAGAAAGTGAATAGCTCATTAAAAATGAAACACTTTTACAAAATACACAAGCCTTTTCTCTGTAAAATGTGCTTCAGATGTCTTTCCGTACACAGTTACTTAGACTGGTATTTTTGTAAGCCAGGAGATCTAGGGATGTGTTAAAATCCTTCAGAAGTGCATTTTCTGATGCAGTATTTATCTAGCTTCAAATCCAGAGCACGTATGGGGAATAAAGTTAGGTAGATGTTAAAT
>NW_005054390.1:1493293-1523528 GCF_000277835.1 Geospiza fortis
GGACATTAAAGGTCAACTTTAAGATGCTGACCTTTATTCCAAAAAACCATTCCAAAACTGCTGGGCTGTAATGAGTACCTACCTGCAATTTGTGAAAATGTTAAGCATGGCAAGTCAGTAAATTACAGCACTGCTACAATTGCTAAAAAATGAATTTAAGGTAACTTAATAATAACGCATAAAAGCTATCTGGAGGCTATAAAATACAAGAGACATATTATATTCTTTGAAACTGTAGAGAAGTTTTACATCAGTTATTGTGGTTTTTCCTTTCAAACTCTCCTTGAAATCTTTTTATTTTGGAATGGAATGAATTCCTTTATATCATTATGGATCACGGGTTTTGAAAATTTGAATTAATTTCTGTCTGCATAAACTATTACCTGGGAAGTGCATTCCAAAGACCAGGGTACTTGGGGAAGAAAAGAAGGCTAGGACAGTGAAAGAAAATGTGTTGAGATTTGTTTTTTGAAGATGCCAAAACTTAAAGTTTTCCACCAAAACTATGTTACAAGATGAAATGAGTTCTGATCATGTCAAATATATTCATCAGAAATGAGCTCAGTAAATATCAGCTTTGCAAAATATGATATTTTTCCAGTTAATACCTGACTGTAGTGTCAAACAGAGTAGACTGGTCAAATAAAAATCTTGCGTTACTATTCCCCTAGAAAATTTGCTTATTTTAATTTTGTGGCAGATTAGACTGGGAAAAGCCCATATATATTTGCTTGACATGCCCATAAGTATGTCAAGTTGCTTTTTTAAATTGCATGAAAATTCTTGAGTCTGAATGATTCAAATCTATTTTGCACATAATTTTCCATATTTTCCCTTTGCAGGATAATTTTGAAACTCTTTTTGATACTTGAGAGAATCATTAACTCTGAGAAAACACATTGGAAGAATTATTCAAGGATTTTGTGTTTCTTCTTCATCTGCAGACAATGATGTAGAAACAAACTTGCTAGTATAATTTTAAAAAAGGTTTCATAAAGCCATGCCAGCAGTTCTGATATATGGATTTCATGTGTCCTAAGTTCCATTCAACATTGCAGCCTTGCCTGGTATATGTCTGAAGGTGTAGACCAATGATCTCCTAGCTTGATTAATCATCCCTTTTTTATATGTTGGTTTCAAGATCACACCATATAATAAATAATTAATCTACATTCTTTGTAGGAAATTCTGCACCATTCAGAATTGTGTCTACTTGTCTTCCTGGTATCATGGAAACAAAAATTAACACTGAATGTCATTAGCACAGTCAGTTTATAAGGCAGATGCACCCCATTGTCAATGGATCTGGACACTTCAACATGTTTCAATGTGAATTCTTTTGATAAGTCAAAATCCGATTATTTTCAGTATAAAAAATTGAAATCTACCAAGTTTGTGTGTGTATGTAAAGATAGACACATAGACAAAGATAGACATTCTCGTTTTTGACACAGAGGGTTATGCATGGTTCACAACTCAGAACTGAGTTGCCCATTTTAAGCTTGGGCTTTCTTATACATGTAATTGTTGTATAAGTCTGTATAGCTGTGTAAACTTCAGAGACAGTGTCAGCATAGAATATGATTTGCAAACATCAGGAAATAGAGGCAGAAGAAATAGAAAACAAAAATAGCAAAGGCCTCCAGAAATTAGAGTACTTATATCCTGCTGGGTATGAATTCTGAGTATCATGATAGGAACTCTCTTAGAGAAAAGGAAGAGAATGTCATCCACAAACTTGAGAAGTGTGTTATCTTTCTGTAACATAAGCCTTCAAACTCTGAAGATTCATATCTTTTGTTTTTTGGGCATGGAAGGAGATAGGCCTCTGAAGAATCTGGTTCAGAACAGGGGGATATATATCTTACATTTGTGATTCTAGTTACTTTATAGACAGCTGTTTGACCCCGGTCACACAGCCCTCATCAAGATATGCCAGTGTGTCTATTCTTTTGACATGCCAGACATTCCATCTGAACGCGCTCGGCGAAAAATGGCCATGTTTGTGCTGGAGTCTATACACTCTCTTTGCCTTGTCTGGTCCCACTGCTCTTCTTGGGGAGTATATAACAAGAGCCACTATGCAGAGGGCCTTTCTTGCATTCCAGAGCAGTCTAAGGCACATCTGCCTCACATCCCTTAAGTTCTATTACATAAGTGGGTCAAATCATAGGTCAAACAAAGAGCTTGCCTTGATTCATTATGCTACAGAGCTATATCCTGAATTCCTATGAAAACTTTCTCAGTTCTGGGCTGTTTACAAATCATAGCTAAGACCTCCTCAGACCAAGGAGAATGGAAGATGTTCTTGGGCCTTTGCTTATGAGAGGTGACTGCCATTAGCTGGTAGGAAAGGTAGGGGTTGTATTGATAATGTGTCATGACACACATTGCTGGAAATTACTGCTTTTTATCCCTGTCCTTGGTGCTGGCATGCCTAGTATGGAAGTTGACTATCCAGTGCCGTAGCTTAAAGCAAAATATTTTGGTGGAAGATGTATTAAGTATTGGGAAGAAATTCTTAACTGTGAGGGTTGTGAGGCACTGAAACAGGTTGCCCAGAGAAGTTGCGGATGATTTTTCCCTGCAAGTGTTTATGACCAGGTTGAATGAAACTCTGATTAACCCAGTGTAGTGGAAGGTGTCTCTGCCCACAGCAGAGGGGTTGAAACCAGATGATCCTTAAGGTCCCTTTCAGTCCAAAACATTTATGATATACCCATTATATTTCTTCCATGTATGAAACACTTCTTACTCAAAAAATTTTCATCCCAAGTATTTTCACAGCAAAGGCACAGAATGCTAGGATTTACTTTCAGTAGTGGATTATCAGCACAAGATTGAAGACAAACCTTTTTTGATTTAAAATCCATTTCGTTTTTACAATAGTGTAGGAGATATGCACTGTGAAACCCAGCCATGTGCTATTGCCTGGCTAGGATTTGTACAGGGATTTACTAATCAATATCTCCTACCAACACAAGGAAATCGGAGAATTTTCTTTTGGGAACTGAGGCTGTGAGTGTTTTGACTTAATGTGTCAACTTCTGTGATTGTGCTAAAATATCGAGTCCTTTGGCTTGGAGGCAACAGAAACTCTACAAGTTACTACACAGCACTGTGGTGGAGTTCCACAAAAATACCCTTGGGACATATGTTACCTAACAAATCAATTTGTAATTTCCATCAATCTATTTTTCTTACTTTTTTATTTAGTAAGTTTTTAATCCCAATCCCAAATCTCTTGTTCTACAAACACTAACATTACAGTATAGTGAATATTAATAATTCTCTTGATTTCAGTTTTCCAGAAAGAAATGAAAAATATTAAGCTAGGTTTAGGTCACTACCTTGTCAATTTTATCTGTATATGTTGTAAAAGGGACAACAGAAGTCATGTTTGGCAAACATTTTCCTCTTATGATGGACAGATGTGACTTGTAATAGACAGGTAAATTTGCAGCTGCTTCAGGATATGTACTTCACCTAATAGTTGAAAGTTCTCTTCTGCCCTTAATTGTTCTGCAAGGCTATGTGATTTTCCAATGGTAATTGAAGTTAGGCAGAAATCCAATTTTGAATTATATTTATTTACCTTTTCTGTATAAAACCAAGACTTCTGGGGAAATTCCAGGATTTTTGGAAAGTTCTAAGTGCTTTCCAGCTCTAAATCAGGTCAAACATGTTCAGAGAGTAGTCTTTCCTCATTTGTTTTCTAATTTTTGCTATTAGTAGCTGCAGAACAAAAAATGCAAAAAACCACAAACAAGGCAGACAAAAGTTAATGGAATTCTTCTAAGCATAAAGTTACATTCTCTGCAGTTCAGGGTTTGGCAGAGCTTCAGAATGTTTTGCTTGAACTGTCGCATCTATCAGAAGTTAGAGTTGCTTGGCAAGAGAATAAGTGTTCACCATACCTAGATAGGAAATGCATCAATTTCATAACAAATAATTGAAAAAATGAGGTTGCATTTCTTAAGCAGCATAACTCTATAGTCAACACAGCTGAAATAATATTAGAATTCTCTTAGAATTCTCACACTGTTAATTAGATTATTATTGTATGAATAATGTGTTCTATGAACCCAATATAGGAACGCATGGACCTGATTTCTCCCCTGAGAAACTGAGTGATTTGATTGTTGTTGTGGTGTACTTATTTAAAAAAAATAAAAAAAAGGTAAGAAAAAAATCAGTCTGTATATTAATAGATATATTATAGCCTATTTATATATATCTCCTATATATTATAGGCTATATTGCATCCTTTATAAAACTATAAATATAATTAATAGGGTTAATAGACAGTGTCCCATAAACTGGGTGTATTGTTTTGCAGGCTGTATTTTTAGGATGAAAACTGCAGTTCCTCAATATTTTGGAATCTTAATTTGACATACAAATTAGATTATTTTTAAAGAAGAAAAATCCATCCTACACAGGCATTGTTCAGAGGGCCATGACAGAGGATGGACACATTCTGCCACTTGTCATATTACTAACAAGAAATATGGTAGGACAAATGAGTTTGAGGTCAGAAATCATAATAAGCAAAACTGATACCCCTGTCTAAAATATATATAAAAAAATCAGTTGACAGAACACTTGCTATATGATGTCAAAAGAGTCCTTTATCTCATCAGGCAGCTGTGAAGAAAGCAGGTGCTGTGAAGAACTTGGACTGGTTGCTGTGAAGAACTTGGACTGGTTACCACAACCTCTGAAAAAAAATTGCAAAAAAACCCAAACAAGGCAGACAAAAGTTCTCCTTCTGATTTCTCAGCATAGCATTTCAATGATTATAAAAGTTAGGATGTTATAAATTATTTCATATATAAGGATTTGAGTAATTTCAACTCTCTGAAAACATCATCCCTAAGAAACAGCCATAATTGGTGAAGTTTCTTGTGGTTTTCTTTCCTTGAGCTTAAGGACAAATTTAACTCAAGTGTATTATGATTGCAAAATTAACTTATGATTTATTAAATATTTGGTATTCCACTTGGAAGAATGGAGGAGAAGATTGTAAAATGAGAGAGAGGAGTTATGAATATCCTGTGGAAAAAGAGCTTCAGTGTGCATTGCTGCCTTATAAGATGCTAGAGGCTCCACAGCAAGGAATACTGCCAGCATGAGCACATCTTGGATATGTATCTCGTATCTCCTTGTGTATGATAAACGGCATAAACTGAAGATTTTGCCATAGTCGAGGAACACAAAACACTGCTCTCTGCTGTGGATTCTCCTGTGGCTTATATTAGCTGAGCTCCTGGTGTAATCCTTGGTTATACTGACCAGAGTGCCAGCCTGACATGAGGTATGAACTCTCTGCACATCAGGTACCACTGTTTGTGGTGCTCTCCTTGGTATACTATTTGATGTTGAAAAAGACTAAAACCATTCTGTGGTCTTTTCCTTGATGTTAACAATGCAGTATTTGGGCCTTTCTTCTCTACTTTCCAATTTTCATGAAATTCACAGGGAGAATACTTGAGAGCTTTACTTCATAAATCTGAATTGAAATTGGCTTCTGGATTGAAAATTCATGGGGAGGAGAGAGTTAACAGAAAGATACAGTGTGATTGCCTACGTTTAGGAAATTACACTAGTACTTTTCCCTCTTCTTTCTCTTCAAGTGGAGTGTGAGGGATTTGGGAGGACCTAGAATTATGACTGTAGTGTTTAGCTTTACAGCACCTCAGAAGAAAAAAGACAAAGTGTTTTGTGTCTCCTTTTCCTAAAACATGATGGAAAGCCCATCTGAAGAGTGTCCTCTGGTTGGCATAAATAGTTAGCATAAATTGTTGAGATATTTTTTATTGTCACATCAAGTGAGTCAGTAATTTCATATTGTTTCACACAGTATCTTGACTTTTGCCTGGGAATGAAAGAAAATTATGTTTGACATTTACACATTACTCTTAGAAAGGCATAACAGGCGATGAGTTTTATTAAAAAAAACAAATTTCTGTAACTGCAGGAAAAGCAAAGTCATCCAAAGTTGCCATTATAATTTTTCCTTTGCTAAATTCCCTAAATGCTATACATGTAAGGATCTTTTTCAAATTGTTTAACTTCTCGGTGATTAATTATATCTGTTTGCTTGAGTGTAAATAACTATTCCATTTCAATATAGGTAAACTAGGAAAATGTCTTTAAACTGATGGAAGATTTTTTCCCTTCCAACTGAACCTCTCATGCTAGTAAACAATAATTTGACTTGGAAATTGCTCTAAACAGGCATATATTCTTGTACTTATATATGAAAGAATTTTTTTGCTTTGACCTGTTTAGGCGTCTTGAGGAATTGGATATTGAATATGCATCGTAAATTCTGTCACCAAGCTCAAAAAGACTTCTGGGCTGGTGAAGTTCAGACTCTGTTTTCTAAACTGCCTTGACTGTGTGGAAAAGGAATTTGCACTGGCATCTAGCAGGATGCTGTGGCTCTGTTGATTCTTAAACCCCTAACAGAAATACAGCTAGAAAAAAAGCTTTTGTGACTGTCTTTAAAAGATTATGTAAATACGAACAAGGATTGGTGTTTGCAGTGGTGGCTTGGAAGAGTTTTCTGTAGAAGAAAAGTAGTTTGGTACCTACAGTTCCTACAACGCTTGGAGGGTTGAAATTCACAACAGGGATACAATAACGAAATCCAGAATGTGAGATAAATTCATAGGCATTCCAGACATGGTGTAAATAAAAATGAGTCATTGCTTTTACCTTCAGGAGTCACAGGTCCTGTGGCTGCCTTTGAACCAATGACATAGAGGTAGAAGTATCTTACATTTCATCATTGCATTCCATCTGGTTCTTGTCTTTCACCTTCTTCTTTATTCCAGATGATATCTTTTGTGTCATAATATTTACAGTATGGTGAACAGTCTTGCCTTTATCTCCTCATTTCCATCTGGTTCGTCCTGTCCATCACAAAATGTATACATGAAAAGCAATTTGACTGGGAGGACACACAAATACAAGCCTTTCCATAACAATGTAACACGGTATCTGATGAAATAATTGACTGCTAGGATTTTGACTGCATATGCAATTGAACTTCTGAAATAAAATCTCATGGTTAGGACTCATCTCCTTTCACATCAGAGGCGCACCTGAGTGTTTACATAGTATTTCTAGTAGCATGGTAGGTGGAAACATTGTTCACAGTGTTGATGGTGTTCTGTTTCAAACTCCAGTAGAAAGAGAAGGCTAAAGTTCATATTGACTTACAGACTTTTGTTGTTCTAGCAGAAATTTTGTACTAAAAATAAAACAATCAGAGGCTGCTGCTATTGTTATTTTTGCTGTTATCATTCTGGTGTTGAACTGGTGAGGACTAATAGTATCTTATGATACTTTCTGTACAATGAGTTTCATTGTTAAAACATTCAGTGAAACTGATCAGTCTATACTGCTTGAAACGGCACATTTTCAAGCTTTATAGAGCATAATTTTTAGCTGCAGTGTTGTTTATTCTGACTCCGCAGCCTGGAGGTACGATAGTTACCTAGCTTCCATTGTGTAATGGAATGATTGCGCATATTTGATCCTCTCTTCTAAGTAGAGTGCAAAAGTGTAACTTTAATAAATTAAATTATTTAGCAGCAACACATAAATTTTTCTATTTTACATGAGATTTGTAGTAGTAATGGTTAGCCCTTGACAGTTACTTATAGCAATTGATGGTAATTAAATACTACTTCATTTACTGTACTCAGCAATATATTTAGTTTTATATTTATGGATCACCTCTTTCTCTGGAAATATGATGTTTCTGTAATTAAAATTAATAAATACTCATTATATATACTTGGTAAATTATAAGAATTTTTTCATAAACATAGGGGAAAATTAGTGCTTTATGTTGGGTAGTAGCAAACAGATCATTACACATATATAGTGCACCAAGTCACAATTAATAGCTACTCAGATAGCAAAGCTTTCAAAGGCTGACTTGTCTCTGCAATTTATCTGTGCTACTGCTGTTTCTGTAACACTGCAGAACTTTGCAATGCATTGTTTTTTTGTAAATGTTTTCTTTCTCATGATTGATTTTGTCCTGACCTATTATCTTAGCAACTTGTAGCCATTAAAGACTGTAATTCTGCTCAAGGGATAAGTGTATTAATTGCTCGAGATATCTTATTTTGCCCCCTCTGAATCTCTGTTCTTGGTTGGTTGAAATGTTCTTGCTCCCTTGAGAGGCTGCACCCCAGCAGCAGCTGTTTTTCTCCACGGGGTGTTCAACCATAAGTTCTTAAAAATCTTCTCTGAGATCTGCTAGAAAAAAAAGGTGTGACAAAAACGTCTTTCTTGACCACTTTCCACAGTGAGCAAGGGATCTTCTGTGTTATGTGAAAAAATCAGATTCTGATCTTGAAATGCTGAGAATCAAATTTTGACGAGAGCTGTGACATAAGAGCTCAGAGTAGCTGTGTGTGCCTTAGATCTGTTTCTCCTCCAAACGGAGCATTTGGGAAACCTTTACCCAAATACTTGAGTGAAGCACCAGAGAGTTTTGATAAGTTTATTTCTGAGTGTGGGGTTTTGATTACAGGCAGATGGGGTATGGGGCTGATCCAGTTGGACTGCCACAGCAAAATGGCCCATTTTCTCTCTTTAGATTTCCAAAATATGCATTTCTTTCTGGACTTCCTGTCAGACTGTGTTCATTACTATATCAGGACACAAATGTGATCTCTTTGGTCACCCTGTGGCGGTTGATATTGACTGGACACTAGGCGCCTATCAAACCCTGTCACTCCCCTTCTCAGCTGGACAGGGGAGAGAACACACAATGAAAGGCTTGAGGGTCAGGATAAGGGCAGTGAGATAAATTATCAACTACAATCATGGGCAAACCAGACTTGATTTAGGGAACATAAATTTAATTTATTACCAATCAAATCACAGTAGGATAATGGGGGAAAAAATGTTAAAACACTTTCCCCACACACCTTCTTTTGTCACAGGCTCAAGTTCACTCTTAAATTCTCTGCATTCTCCCTAGAGCAACACAGGTGCATGAGGAATGGAAGTTGGATACTGTTCAGCGCACACTTGTCTCTGTTGCGCCTTCTGTTCCTCTCCTCCAGTGTGAGGTCCCTCCCACAGGAAACAGTCATCCAGGAGCTCCTGCAACAAGAGCCCTCCCCTCAGGCTGGCATTCTTCATGGCAGGTCCAGCGTATGTCCATCCCATGGGGTTCAGTCCCTCAGGAACGGCCTGTTCCTGTGTGAGTCTCCATGGGGTCACAAGTTCAAGGAAACCCATTCCAGTGTGGTATCTCTCTTCACAGGGCCAGAGCCCTTAACAGGATCATGTTTCAGCACAGGCTTCTCACATGGTCACAGCCTTCTTTGGGCACATCTACCCCTTTCTGGTGTGGGGTCCTCCACAGGCTGCAGGCAGATATCTGCTCCCCCATGGATCTCCATCAGCTGAATACAGAAAACCTGCCTCACCATGGCCTTCACTATGGGCTGCTGGGGAATCTGCTCTGGCACATGGAGCACCTCCCACTTGTGCTTCTCCACTGATTTTAGTGTTTGGAGGGCTGTTTCTCCAACACACTCAGTCCTCACTTCCAGGCGCTGCTGCACAGCAGGTTTACTCTGTTCTTAAAAGAGTTATCCTCAGGCACTGCCACTGTTGCTGAAGGCTTGGCCTTGGCAGTCAGTGTGTGCACCTTGGTGCCATGTGGGAGTGGCTCTATCAGATGGGGGAAATGTCTGTCAGCTTCTCATAGAAACCACCTTTGTAGCCCCTCCACTACCAAAAACGTACCCCCTTCAATCCTGATTCCCAGTGTCCAAGTAGTCCAGAAAGAGGTAAGGCTATGACAAAAATAGATATGGCACTCTGTGTTTTTATGACCAGAGAGATTTTGTAACCTAGTCTTATGGGTGTTGTCTATGTCCAGTGAATTTGAATTTTGGAATGGAAATTTTTAGGTGAAACTTTGCTTTATGTATATATTGTGGCATACAACTAAGAAAGTTGTTTGTACAGTCAAAATTATTTGCCTCGTGCTGGAGCTAAGAATGAAATCAGGAAAAGGATTGCAAATATGGATGCAGGGTTCCTAAGCAGTTACGTTATATGCATGAATGATTTGCGCACAGGACTGGATACTGGCCCAAATTTAATTTCTGGTCAAAGGCAATGTAAATGTCCAGTCCTGACAATGCTGCAGAGTGCAGCAAATCAAAGCACAATCTATTCTTTGTGCCATACACCAGTCAATAATGTCAGTACACCTGGCAAAAGCTCTGTGACCAAAAGGCAAAGGCTGTATCTAAAACTATTAAGCCTTATATCTGTCCTCTGTGATTTGCTTTATTGTGATTGACAATGCCTTAATTAATTATGGTTTTATTTTTTTTTCTGTGTTTTTTACTTTAGTAACACAGACTCATGTATAAAAAGAGGGAGTCTTTCCATGAAAAATTATTTGTTCTGTTCAGAAACAGAATGTTTGGGAGGGCACTGGATTCAACAGACAAAAAGAAATGAAAAAGTTACACCAGGAATTAAAAGCTTGTGACTGAAACACAGAGCTGGAGAAACAATCAAATGTGTCAAGAGTGGTTAGCCAGGCTGTAAGAAAGGTAGGACAAATGCAGGCATTGTGCACAACTTGCTACAACATGAAGTGACTGAGCTGGAAAAATGAACTCTTCCATGTCCTGTTATCTTTCACATAGATAATCTTTCTAATTTTTATTCAAATTCGCAATTGCTTTTTGGCTATGAAACCCTTCATCCTCTTGGGAGGCTCATTTAAGACCATGGCTAAGCCCATCTACCTCAAAGATCTGACTAGAAGACCTTAACATGTACTGCTAGAAAAATAGATTAGAACTTTACTGTTCTGGTGTTACTTTTTTTCCATGGTTGTTGTGTTTTGCAATCGTTATTGATTTGTAAAGCTGAGAAATGATGGTGTGTTACAGGATTAATTTGTTGTGTGTTTGCTATTTTTCTAGAGACACAGATTTATTAACTCTCCACTGTTCTTGCTGATAAGTAGCTGGAAGAACCAGTAGCAGACATAAACACAAACTGTTTAAACTGTGACAAGACAGCTGTTTTGGTCTCTGCCCCTTCTTGACTTTCTTTCTTATATTTCCAGTATACTTCTTATACTTGAATTTTTGACTAGCCGCTGTTGCATGTTGGCTGTCTTGCCTGTATTGACATCAGGAAACAGAAGAAATGAAGCAACTCAGACTTGGCACCAGGCCAAACTATCTGCAGTTTGGCTTTTCAACAGAAAAACCAGTGTACAAACAACATCCCTTCAATTTTGCCAATGTAAATTACTGAAAAAAATCAAAACATGTTTATTTTAAATTTTAAAGAGGAAAATTAATTTTGTTAGTTAAGATTGGAGGGAAGTAGGGTTTGGTCTTGACCGTGAAGCTGTCCTCTCATGCATTACAGTATAAGACTAAGTTTTGCTACCAAGTTGTCCCTAAACTCCACTGAAAGCTGAAGTAATAAAGCAAACTTATCATTTGAAATTTAGTGACATGACTTCAAAGAATTGAAGAGGGAGAGCAGGAGGAACAAGAGCAGCTGCTTCTGCCTTATGAGATTGTTCTCGAGAGGAAGGTTTTTCTGTAGTGAGCTGCACAGTGGAACAGATGCAAATTGTAGCAAGGGCATTAGAAGTTATTATAGGGACAGTGTTGGAAATTTTGTTGGGACTCAGCCTTCTTTATAATATTTGCATCTTTTTTTTTTTCCCAGAGCCCTTAGGTACTTGGGAGTCTCTAATCTAAGAGGAGATTAGTGAACTCAGCTCTATTAATTTTTGGAAAATGTTGTCTTTTCTTTCTCTCTTTGTCTGGTAATAGTGATGTAATTGTTGCAATCATTAAGCAATATCTGTATGCCTCAGTGTATGATATTCATCCAAATCCCATCCAACTCCTTTCAAACTGGCTTGAACACTGGACCAAAAATAGTCCCACTAATTTAGTCCTTTACTTGAGCTAGTCTGTGTTTTGGGTCTACTAGTCCCTTGTTAGTGCAGCTCTTGTGCCTTTGGCAGCTGTAGAGGACCAGGTCTAAGCATGTTTTGTCTCAAACTGTTGGGACAGGAAAGATGTGATCAGAAGGGAGGGTTCTGCATAGGTGGCTCAGTGTTCTGAACCAACTTCCTTCTCTGCCTTGAGGCTTGTGCTCAGTCACTCTCACCTTCCAGCTCACCTCCTGGAGAAGGGCTGGCTATGCACTTGGAAACAAAAGAGCACAAAAAGTCTAGTTTACATAAGAGGCGTGCACTGGGTTAAGTATAAAGGGACACAGATTGGGCTCCCTCACTCTCTCCTCTTTTGTTTTCTTTGTCATGCAACACCAGCTCTGGACAATCCATGCAGCAGTACCAATATGAGATCTAAGGACTGGTGATAATTTTTGTTTTCTTACCTTGGCTTTGCCTGGTTCAAAGCACAGCTATCCTATTCTACCCCAGATTATGTTTTGAAGCCTGTTTTGGGAGGGGAGAATTTATAAAGATGTTTGTGGCTTATGAGCCTCCACCTTTGAGAAGTTTGCTGTGGGACTAGAGAACTTATTGAAGTGTGCTGTACAAGATTAAGGACTTGTTAGCCAGCACCTTTTGTAGCAGTGTAGTGCAAGGACTTCAGAGCGTGTTAGCCAAAAGCTTTTGAATCTAGCTGGCTGGTTTCTGGAGTTAAGACTGATATCCATAAACATAAGATTTCCCTGACACGTGGTCAAGTGATGACCTGACAAGAATTTATAGTGAGCATCATGCCCCATAGCAGTTGGTAATGACACTAGTGGCACTAAATCATTCAGTATGGATATTGGTGTGTCCTTCCAGTTTGATATCTTTTTTGTTATAAGGTAAATCTTCCCTTCTAAATTAAGACTTCCATATCTTTCATGCTTCACATTTTATCTCTTTCACAAAATCCCGGAATCACATGATGGAAGGGGATCATCTGGTCCAACCTTCCTCAAACAGGGTTATCCCAGAGCACATGGCACAAGATTATGTCCAGACAATTCTGGAATATCCACAGTGAGGAAGACTCCATAACCTCTCTGACCAGTCTGTTCAAGTGCTCAGTCACCTGCAAAGTCAAAAAGCTCTTCCACATGTTCTGGTGGAAATTCCTGTTGCTTCTTATCCTATTGCTGGTACCACTGAGCAGAACCTGGCTCCATTCTCTTGACACCCTCATTTCACACTGATGACATCCTCTCAGTTTTCTCTTCTCAATGCTAAACAGGCCCAAATCTCTCAGCCTTTCTTCATAAGAGATTCTTCAGTTCCCTAATCACCTTTGTCACTCTCCACTGGACCCACACCAGGAGCTTCATGTCTCTCTTACACTGAGAAGCCCAGAACTTGGCACAGCACTCCAGATGTGGCATAATCAGATCTGAGTAGTGGGACAGGATAGTGTCTGTCAAACTGCTGCCAATGCTCTTCCTAATGTCCCCCAGAATGCCATTGGCCTCCTTGGTCACAAAGACACTATGTTGGCTCATGGAGAGCTTGTTGTCCACCAAGACTCCCAGATTAGTCTCCACAAAGCTGTTTCTCAGGAGGTCAGTCCCAGCCTGTTCTAGTGCCTGGGCTTATTTCTCCCATTTTTCCAGACTTGCCACTTGAAATTCAGATGGTTCCTCTCTTTCCATCTCTCCAGCTTGCCTTCTAGATGGCAGCACAGCCCTCTGGGATTCTGACCACTCCTCCCAGCTTTGTGTTGCCAGTGAACTTTCTGGTGAGGCATCTGTCCCTTCAACCAAGTCATTGATCATTGTGCTAATCAATACTGCATTCGTTATTGAATCTTCAGGGGCCCTACTATAGGCAGGTCTCCAGCTAGACTGTCTGCCACTGACTATGACTCTTTGTTATCTACTATTCAGCCAGCTCTCAAACCATTCAAAATACACCTACCCTGTTTGCATTTCCTGAGTTTTCCTGTGTGGAAGTAGTGAGACACAGTATGAAAAGCCTTGGTGAAGTCAAGGCAGACAATACTCACTTCTTTCCTCTTATCCATCCACAGTCTCATTATGATAGGCAATCAGGTTGGACAAGCATGTTTTCTGTTTAGTGAGTCCATGTCAACTTCTCCTCATCACCTGTCTTTTTTGTAGATAGATGGCCTCCAGAATGAGCTGTTCTGTCAAATTTCCAGGGATTGAGGTGAGGCTGACTGGGCAATAGTTCACTGGGTTCCCCTTTTTGCTCTTTTTGATGACTGAGGTGACATTTGATTTCCTGCTGTGGAGCCTTGCTGTTCTGAGGAGGCTGTAATTTGATCTTAAGACTCCTCCCATGGGACACCTGATAAAACCCCATTGCCCTGGGTCTGCCCTCTCTGCTCCCTGGCTCTCTGGGCTTTGCTTGGGCTCCCGACCTCCGCTTCCTCCTCCCCCCAGCATTTGGATGGCGGGTGGAGAACAAAATGGACTCTTGTGCTAAACAATGAAGAGACTTGTCTCATCTGTTTTCCTTGCCAGGTTGTGGCCTCCCTGGACACGATCATCATTGTAGCCACGTGCTGCTACATCCTGCAGTCCTCAGTCACCTCTTCTATCACCAGGATCTTTCAAAGATGACCATGAGCAGTCCAGATTTGGCGTCCCTCAGCAGGGTCCATGGACTTGTGGTTGCCTGGTTTGCCTGACTCCAATCCAGTCCTCCTTGCCCAAGGGAAAGTCTTCCTCCCTTTCCTCTCCCTAGTCTCCCTGTGAATTCCTGAGGGCTTGTCTTGTCAGTGATGATCAATGCAAAGAAGGTGTTCAGTAACTCTGCCTTCTCTGCATCCTCCATTATCTTTATTTAGTACAGTCCCCAATTTTCCTTAGTTTTTCTTTTGTTACTGAAGTTCATCATCTTTCTTGACAGCTGGTAGGACTTTGTTTCTTACATCTTTTTTTCTGATTTCTTATGCATTTTACCAAGCACAGAAAATCCATTCATGGCAATCCTTCTTTCAATCTAGTAAATTTTTTCCACTGGAGTCATAAATATAGCCACTCTTTGTTGTTTTTGTTGCTACAGCTCATTGCCTTGAGATCTGCACAGAGATACATAAAGGTTAGATATAGTCCATGCTTCTTTGATAATATTGTCTTCAACTTTCCGAGAAAAGGGTGGTGTTTGTGTGGAAGAAACCCAAACCATCAGAAGTCTTTGACAGGAAAAGAGAGAGGTGGGGTGGTATAAAATGGGAACTTCCCTCAGTTTGTTTGAATGCACACTTGAAATACTGGTCGCTTTCTTTCCTAAGAGCTCATTGCTTTGTCTCACTTCTAAACAGCATTGAATTTGCACTGCCAATCTAAGTTACTTACCATTCTTTCCACTTCCCCAATGAGCTACCTGGTATTGTCAGCTGGAGTTCCGTGTCTCCTTTTTTTTTTTAACAGAGACAAATACATTGCAATCAGCATGGAATAGTGCTTCAAAAGAGCTTCTGCTGTAACTGGGATGGATATTGGCTCTCCCTTAGGTATGCTGACCATTGGAAAGAATACAGTTGCCTCTTTATTGGGAGGAACATTAGCTTTATCATTTTCCAGTAAGAACAAAATTCCAAAGCAGCATATAAAGTTTGTGTTTTGCATTGCTTTTACTTTCTAAACACCAAAATAGAGAGGTGAAAGATTATACTAATAAAATTTGTCCACTGTGTTATAGACAGTCTTCATTTTAGAGGCATATAAATCTGGAGCAGAGCTCTGCTGCATTGGGTCCTGGTTCAAATCTTCATGCAACTGGATAGACTCTTCTGCTAGTCCTGAATCCTACACTAATGCTAGTGAGCTAGAGTTCAGTATTGCTTATAATAATAATGCTGCTCCCAAAATTAGTCCAGCGTAGAATAACATGGTTTACTGAGACAACCTGTTTTGTCTTAGGAGGTGTTGAATTAGAAATATTTTTTTAGACTAATTTCTTGAATGTCTAGCTTTGGTCTTTTACCGTTTCTTCAACATGATATATGCTTGAATAACTTCCTCTGATATCATTTGCTTGGGCTTTCCTGTTAGAGAACTGAAGTCTTTTAAATAGCAACTAGGAAATAATTGTTATATATGAAGGAGAATTTATTGTTCCATGAGAGCTATAATGGACATTAACATGGCATGATCAGATGCTTGGTCTGTTTTTTTGGGTGTTCCCTGCTGGCCAGGAAAATCACCCTAACCACTGCTATTCTTGTTCTGCTGAACACGGAAATGGATTTATTCTCAGAGTATAGTCAGAGAGGTGGATTTGGTTTAATGTCTTTGTCCAGCTGCAGTGACCAAGCTCAGGGCTTTCTAATAGGTAAACTCAGACTCCACTCCTGATTTGCATACCTTATTCTGCCCTTTTTTCTGGCCTTCTTGCATCTCCCTTGTACCTTCCTTTCCCACACTGGTCTCCTTCTTAGAAAACAATCCTAAATTATTCTTAAGGGTCATAGTTCAGATATGTCTTTGTCCAAGCCTGGTATTTCTGACACAATTATCAGGCATTCTTAGTTTTATATGTTATTACCGACATAGTATCACTGGTGTTTTTGGTGTTTCAAGACAATCCATTAGGAAGTCCCTAGTGCTCCCCTCCAGATGCCTCTGGAGCCTGGCACATTAACTTTCTATTTTCATGGGATATCTTCCTATCCTTCATGGCATTGCCTGTAATTTGTCAACTTCTCAACTGCTGCCTGTATGTTCAAAATTTTTTTATGTTGAGTCTGTAGTTTTCAGTGTTCTTAGAGCAATCTCATGCTGTGTTCTAGTTAAAGGGCTATCATTTGCCTGCAGCTCTAAGATAGCTAATATGAATTTTCAGACCAAAACATACTCCAACATTGGTAGTAATGAAGTTATCTTTATAGAGAAGATTTACGCTGGATTCAAAAATACCTTTGTGAATATCAAACATCCATCAAAATGCTTATAAAAATAAAAGATCTCACAAAATTAATTTAGTCTATTAGTCACAAATATTTTAATAATTTTTCTACAGACTATTGCAATCTTCATTTCTATGTGAGTGTTTCAATTACAGATTGCATAATACAGCTAGTTATTTTAACTTCTAGAATAGTATTAAACCACTTTGGAATCATTATTAAGATGTTATGTAGCTATATTTAAGCATTTATTTGTGTTGTAGGCCCTGGTGTTACAGGTGTTACCAGGTGGCCTGGCCTGTCATAGACCTATACATGCACTTCTAGCATTGTTCTGAAATGTCTGAATAACCTAATGCAGATGAAAACATCACCTATTATAAATACCATGGGAGGTGTAGTATTATGCTAACATTTTCTTATAGATGGTAGATTTGCCAACACAGTGCTGAAAGATTGCTGGCAGAACATTAACATACCTCCAATAAAACTTAAGTTTTATGTAACTTTACCCTGAAATATTAGGAATTCTTCCCTACTTACAACACTGCTATGCAATTTCTTTATAAATAGCTCTTCATTTAAACATCTTAGAAAGGGACATTCATGTTATTTTGCTATAATGTGAGTTGATAATGAGCAAGTTTTCATCTCTTCTTTCACATGTCATTCAGATCTGGCCTATATAGTTGCTAATTTTCCCTTGGCTGGTGACTGTAATTTCTATCAGCTAGATGGGTTTCCTGACATGCACAAGCAGCCATTAGCATGGAGGTCAACAAACTTATCTCCATTTATATGACCTGAGTCAGAAATTTAGCAACCGGTCCCTAGAAATCACAACCTCGTGCCCCAGCTCAATCTCCATTCTGACAAAAACATCTGGTTACAAATATGGTCCCATCTAAGATTCATTATGCAGTTAATGATTGCACAAAAATGTAAAGGACAGAAAGAGATTTTTTGTTTCTCACTGATTTTGACCCATCCTATTTTCCCCCCGCTCTGTTTTTTGTTTGATTATTTCCTTGTGTTTTGTTTTTGTTTTCTGCTTGTGTTTTTTTTTTTTTTTTTTTATTTGGTTGTTTTGTTTTTTTTTAATGTTTAGAAGGGTGTTTTGTAGCCGTTGTTACCTGTTTCCTATTTTCAGCAAGTTTTTCCTATATGTGCTGCCATGGAAGACTTATAGTGGTTTTTGGCACCATGTGAAACTCCTTTTCTTGGGGGGACAGCTAGATTTTAGTGGGATATCTATTGCATTAAAAATGCAACAGGTATTCCATTAAAATTAAAAATGCAACAGAGGACACTGATATTGATCAGTACTTTATTCTCAATATTTGCCCAATTTCTGAAATTAAAGGGTATTACCTATGGCTGAGAGACCTATGATAATATTTTATTGTGTAAAATTAGTGTATCATCTCCAAGAGTGCAAACACACACTTTTTAGGGAAGCAAGTACAGAATCTGTTTGCATGAAGATAAATTTACTCATACTAAAATGTACTTATTGGACAGTCAGATGTACACAAATCAGTACACACATTTCAATCACTGATATGGTGGAAACATTGCCTCTTATGCCTGCAGCATAATATAATTTTCAGGACAATTCATCCCTCATGTTTCTGAGAAAAATTCAGTGGTGATAAAGGCCTTTAAACACAGACAGAGGTACATGGGCTCATGTCATACTTTCTACTGAATAATATTCAAATGAGAAAGCATTTTGATTTTTATTGTCATATTTGAAGTACAAATACCCACAGATAAGGGATATGAACTTGTTCCAGCTGTTTCCATCCGCTTTAGATTCCTGATATCAAAGTTACAAATATGCATTAATATTTAGATCTGACTCAGAAATAACTATGTTTTTATTTTCATTTCCTTAGTACACTTGAAAAGTACTACTGAAATTTGTAAATGTACTTTTGTAACATTTACAAATTAATTAATCTTCTAGAACTGGTCAGCAACATTAAGTGCAAAAGTACTTCCAGTCAAGAATGAAATGAGCAAGTGTTCTGCCACAGCTTAAATTTCCTGTTGATTGAACATACACAGAATGTAGGATTCCCCTCCCCTCCCATCCCTTCTCCTCCCCTCCCCTCTCCAAACAATTATTTCTGTTATAATTTCCTTGTTGGACTCTGTTTTCCTTTTTGGACAACCTGACTTTCAGCTATTCTCAGTGCTTTCTAATGACTACATTGTGTTTCTTTGTCAAGCAATCCTTTATGTCAACTTTTGTAGTAATTCTACTTGCATTTAATATCCTTTTTGAAGTTATTATTTAGCTAATTAGGTTTGAAAACCCTCCACAGAAGTTTTTCCCCTTGTCTGGAGTATAAATTTTAGATTTTTTTAATACTTTTGTCAGTGCAGCTGTCTTCATCAACCAGTACTCTTAATTTCTCATAATCTGTCCTTTTGAAATTGAGAACCTTAGGGCACAGTCATACAATCATTGTTGAAATAGATGTAGCAATTTAAGATGTCATTACCCTATGGCTAGTCATTAATACCCTTCAGTTGATTGAAACTGTTGGAGCCTCAGCTATGGGGACTGATATCTGATGATATGAGCATTTCTAAGTCCATTCTAGGGCAAAGTGGAACAGGTTTGCTTAAACTGCACTCAGCTACACTTTACCTGGGTCTGTTTTACTTTGTAGTGAAATGTACTTCCACAATGATTTATTGTCTCTCAGCTGAAAGCATGGTTACTAACTCCTGGAAAGTAGTAATAGCACACAGGGATCAACATCATGGAACTGGAGGAGCTTTGGAATGTACCTCCTCCAGTCTCCCTCTGTGGGCTGGACAAGATCAAGCCAGGAACAATCATGTCTGGTCAAGGTTGGAAAACATTCAAAGAAGATTTTACAACAGTGTGGGGCTGCCCATTTAGTTTCAGACACATCTATCTCCATCATTACATGTCAGTGAAACGATATGAGTTTGAATAATTACAGTTACAATAGTACTCTGTGAAAAATCTTTGTGCCCAGGTCATCTGCAGCTGTTTTAAAACCAATGTAATTTCTCTGTATATTCTCTCTAGTTTATTTTAGATAAAAGTGACCAACTGCAATGTCAGCACTAGATGGGAAACTAGTGGTCAGGGTTCCCTGAAAAATGGAAATGTTCAAATTTTCTTTTTTTAATCTCCTTTTCAGAGTAACTTTGACAAATCTGTAAGGTTTTTTCTGTTTGTTTGGTTTGGTTTGGTTTTTGTTTGTTTGTTTGTTTCTAGGAAAGAGAATTAATTTGCTTTTTAGTGGAGGTCTAAATTTTTGTTAGGAAACCAGTGTCACGGTTGGGCAGAAATATTGTCACACCAGTTCAACATACATGGGTCTTTCCTGGGAAGGCATTTTAGCTTCAGAAGCACTTAAAATAAAAATTACAAACTGAAACAGATTAACATTAAAACTTCAGGATCCAAAGAAGAATATACTTTAGAGAAGTAAGAAATCCACTTGTCTATACATGCTTGTTAGAAATTTTAAAAAGATGCATCTGCTTTAGCCATGTGCATTTTGCTATGTATTTTTTCCCCCAAGGCTGAAAGGCAGAATTTCAATGAAAAGATACATAACAGAGTGTCATGAAATATCTTCCTTCACAGCTATAAGGAAAGGGATGACCAGGCACAGAAATTTGGAACTGTTATGAAGGTTGAAAAGAAAACAATTAAAATTAACTGCACAGCAATTTATTGGTTTGGACAGTTGATACATCTATTTTTGTTTTAGAAACGTTCAGATTTTTGTAATTCTCTACATAAGAATTCTCATTCTTCTACAATGTTTAGATAAAGGTATATTTTCTTTGTTAATTTTAGGAATGCACACTGAAATGTTCAAAGAACTACAGTTTTTTATGTTAAAGTGGGTGGGTGGAAGCAGATTCTTCTGCAATGAGCAAAAATATTTGCTGTTCTCTCAGTTCTTTTATTGGCTTGCATTGGTTTCTTGTCCTCTTGTGGGAAAGCAGAAACAATAGCCCCGTGTTCCATGTAACCAACTGAAATGCCTGGAACAGATGGAGGCACCATTATATGAACGACTCGCAGCCAAAATTTGTTTGCATAATCTGTTTGGGATATGCCCATGGATGGTTAGCATCTATTTATAATCACTCATGAATCTTTCCCAACTTATGTATATATAATTGGGATGGATTCGTGAATGATTTATGAACAAAGAACTGAACTACACTTGTCAGATGAATTATCTACAGTAGGTAATTTTACCTACTCATTAAAGGTAATTTTACCTACTCATTAAAGGTCTCATATTTTGAGATTAAATGTTATTTTGGTCTACTTGTCTGATGGCATTTTTAGTAAGTTCTTCTTCTAAAAGTACTTTATTAGAATTTTTTATTCAAGCCATATTGACTCTTATCATGCTACATATGTCAGAATATGCAACAAAATAATAAGCTAAATTAAAAAGTCATTTACTCTATGAAAATTCTAAGCAAACAGAGAATGGGTTTTCTGTTATAGAATATTTTCTTTAAGATGACAATAATAAAAAAAATACTGCAGCATGAAAACAGTTGAATGTATCACTAAATGTCCATCAGATTCTCTAAACAGGTCATTGCCAAGCTAGTGAATTTCTTGGTTGGTTACACATCCTCATTTTCATTTCAAGATGCTAGGGAAAGCATTCACTGCCAGGCAGCAATTAGTACTTAATCAGGTCTTATGGCTGAAATGTTTGTCAGCAGCAATGGAGAGGAATCATTTGCTTCATTTCTGAAGTTCAGCACTGTCCTCTATGTCAAGTGATGCTCACTAGCATTCAGAATCATTGCGTGGACAGCCTTTCCAGTGCTTGTTCTCAGATGGCTCTTTTTATCACTAGGAATGATTAGTGCCCTTACAAAGAGGCCCTTCAGATTTTTTTCTCAAGTACAAATTTCCTGTTATTGTTTACAGAATATTTGTTTCTAGTTCTTTAGCTGTGTATTGGATTTTTAGGTTAAAAACATCACAATATTCTTTCTTTTTCTGGCAACTAATTTCAACTTTTAGATGGAACTGTGCCTTCTGGGGTCCGAAACAGCTCCCTGTGCAATGTAGAAATGCACACAGACTGATTGAATATTACAAATCAGCCTGTTTTCCCTTACTATAAGGAAGAAAAAGATTAATGTATCATCCATTTCTGTGTATCAGGAAAGGTAAGTGTAGAATAGAAGCAAAAACAGAGAACATGCCCTGCCCCCATCTTTCCAGGAGACACATGGAGCAGTTTCAGAGAAAGGGAAGAGAAAGTCAAGCAAATAGTTGTGTTGCAAAAATTCAAATGGTGCCTGTGCTTGTTTCCTCTGTTATAGATGTTAACAGCAATAGCTGAGTAAAACAACTGAAAGGCACAGCTGCTTTATTCCACATCCTTGCTGATCCTGATTATATTGCAGAGCTCCAGCAGCTGGTCTGTACTCACAAAGACCATTTTATTAGATATTTCTAATTTCTATTGACACTGCATCAGCGGATTTTAAATTCCCGCAAGTAAGACTTCAGAGAAGAAAAAGAGGTGAAAGCAATCCTTTCTTTACTTATCTGTGAGACTAAACTATATTACCGTATTTTATATGTAAATTATTCTTTACAAGAATTCTAGAGCCTTGCAATTCAATTAATATATGAGAATACTTTAAAAAATGAGGATAGAGAAAAAATGCAGAGCAAGTTTTAGAGTTTTGTTTCATTTTTTGGGGAGGGTGTGTTAGATGTCTGTGTGGTTTGTTGGGTTTTTTGGATGTCACATTTAAAATCTTTCATTTCTCTCTTTGAGTATTGGATTTCAGGGTGAATCATAAAGAACAAAGCAAGCATAATTTGTTCAAGGAAAGGGTTTGCCTAATTTTAAGGTAGTCTAGATAAATATCTGCATGGGAAATACCCATCAACTGGACAAGCTCCGATTAGAGTTATCTGGCTTATTATTCCCTGTAACTGTTCTTGGAAAAGAGAGGTAGTAAATTTTAAACTATCAGAAATTTTCAGTGCTTCAATATGTGATCAGAAGCTGATGATTTCTTAGCTTAGATTGGGACAATTGAGCCGAAATGTACAAAAAGATTCAAATTTTCAACTGTTTTTAGCAGTTGAACAATGCTATTCGTGGTGTAAAACCCCCCCTTTTCAGTGAATTATATATTCCTTTACAAATATAATTATATTTTCTTTTCAATTTGAATGTCTATTTATTCCTACATGCCAGAAAGCAGTTTTTTTTCCTTTCTTCCCATGAAAGGTATAATGTTTTCATGCAAAACATATTAGGAATAAATTATTATTGAACATAAAGTCCCTGAAGTCCTATCCACGTAACACCATTCTAAAAGCAATGACATACATTTTATGAAACAGAATCCATTATTCTTGTGGAGGCTCAAAATGTGGACATTAAAGACAATATTAGAAGGCTTACATTTTCATTGCTGTAGATTCTGGGAAGAAATTGCTTGAATACTAATTCTTTGCCGGTGAGTTCATACTTTTTGTATTTGCATTACAAAGAAAAGCAAATAATCATGGTGATCTTGTTAATCAAGGTGTCATGGAAATTAAAGGGGAAAAGATTTTTTTTCCTTCAAAATCAATGACTGTAATGATTTAGGTTAAGTGCTACCAATTTGGAGCAGAGTGGTAGAGTTAATTAATTTATCTTACATTCTGTCCTATTTATACATTCCCACTTAATATTTACATTACCTGAGAGCAGGTCTGTGCTTAACTAGAGTTCATCTTACGTTCATTTATATTTTATTAATTTCTCTTTTGAAGAATTGCTTACCAACTAGTTTGCTCTTCTCTAAGGGATTAAATATAATGAAATAAGTTGTTGGTTTATGTTGTTTCTCTAAGTTGTCAACAACTTTTGAGATACTGGAGAGAAATCTTAATCTTTCAGCCATGCTTATTTTCCTTTCATATATAGAATGCAATTATTTTTATATAGAATATATAACATGCAAATATGTTTACCTTCTCTATCAGTATGTTTTAATACGTAATAAAAGCATCTGCTTGTCTCATATTCATTTAATTGGTGATATAAGAAGTAGATATGGGCCTGAACCAAGCCTCCACAGAATCCCATGAAATAAATCTGTCCATTGATTCAGTGAAACCTTAGTGACTTTTTGCTAGGTCTGAAGATACTGCATCTGTGCTCATGTTGGAAGATTTTTCATAATTTTTATTATGTTCTTGTTCTTTAATTTGCTTTATGAAAGCAAAATAAAACTCAGAAGTCTTACTAAAACTCATAAAACTTCTTATCCTATCAGGACACAGGACCACAGCATGGCAGAAATGGGCCAGTGTCTGTGGAGTCCCACCCTTGTTCAGAGCAAGGCCAGCAGGTTGTGCAGGATCATGTCAAGATGAGATTGGTCATGTCCAGGGACAGAAGTTTCACAACTTTTCTCTGCATCTTGTGCCAGTGTTTAACTGCTTGCAGAGTAAAAATGTGTCTTCTCCTGCTTAAGCAGAATTTCGTATGTTTTAGCCACATTTCAACTTGTCCCTGTTGCCTCTTGTCATGCCAGAGGACATCACAGAAAAGAGTCTGTCACCACCCTCATGAGGTTCTTATATACATGTCTAAGATCCTTCTGCGCCTTTTTTTCTCCAGGCAAACACTACCAACTTTCTCTTTTGTTGTGTAAGAAAACTACCTTCACATGCTTCTTCTTTTTTTTTTTTTTTGGTAATTAAACCTGCTTCTGCTGTAACTCATAGTGTTGGTAGTTTCATTTGCCTACTAATAGCTAATTTACTTTCAAATGTATACAGGTATTCCAATTAAGCTAATTATCTAAGTTCTGTCTCCTTTTAAAGAAAGACAGCATATTTGCGTTTTTCTTCCATTCTAATTCATTCCCTTGGAGATTTCAGAGTGACTCTCTGGCGATTCTATCAGTTTAATAGACCATTTTTAGTATTCTAAGGTTGTACTTATCTTCTTGAAGCTATTTCAAAGTATCTCAGTATTTTAAATATTCTCTGATCTGGTCTTTTCCTCTTCCTGGTTGAGATTTTTTTTTACTTTAACTACTGTGATTAATGGGAATGATGGGACTAAAAATAAATATGTGTTTTTAATTACTTCTGAGTTCTATTATTTTGGAATATGAGATTAGTAGAGCCATGTTCTGCCAAAGCTGAATACTTAATGAAAATGGTTTGCATTAGTAGTAACAATTATTGCTAGTGATACTACTCTCTGATGCATTTTTTCCACTTCTCCTTAGAAAGAAAAGAAAGGACGAGAGCACTTGGGCAGTACAGAAATGTGCAAGGTACTAATTGAGACCGATTCATCTCTGAATGTTCTAGTGGTGGGATGATTTAGCATAGTTATGCTTAGTTTCACTCTTTTGTTCTCTGTAATGCATTTTAAAAGGAACTGACTGAGCCAAAGGGAAAGCAGGAAAAAACTTTTGAAACCAGAATGGCTCAAAACACATAAAAAATAATTCAAATTGATGATAACTCAATTTCAAATCCTCTGTAAGGAGCTGTTTATTAGGAAAAGGCCCTAAGCTTCTCTCTGAAAGTTCACTGAGACTGGAAGCTGCTTTTCTTGGTCATGGCAGCAGATCACTAAGACACAGGCAAGAGGAGATTGGCTGACTGGCAGAAGCAGAAAGGAAGAATTCTGTATGTCATCACAGGAGTTGGCCAAGCAGTACAGTAAAGAAAAAAATAAAGGTTTATTTTTAACAATTTTATGGAAGTTCAGATACATAATAGGAAAGTGGCAAATAACTTTGAGAGATGTCTTTCCTGTTTCATATCAATGCCTCTTTCCTTGACAAAGATTCTGCATACAAGAAAGCCAATAGGTTAGCTTGGCAGAGGCTTCAGACGCCACAACTTTATTTAAGAATTTCATACTTTAAAGTGCAGTACAGACAACTAACCACACTTGGATTTGTTCCAAGTTTGCAATATCAGTCTTCCATATTTTTTGCTTGATGAAGATACAAGATCTTTCCATCCTCAGAGTGAGAAAAAAAGAAATGAAGGAAAACCTCTACTCACTGTAAGAACACATTCTAGCCTTGTCTTCATAAAATAGAATACTTTGAATTCATTGCATGTTATTTCTTGGCTCAACATAGAACTTCTCTCAGAATTTCAATGCAATATGGCTAACAGCCAGAAAACTATCCCCATCCTTTTTCCTTTTCCCGTTGAACAGAAGTTTGAGTATAGTGTTACTGTGTATTCAGATCCACCTTTTACATAGAATACAACATGATGAAATATTTGATTTCTTTGACTTTCAAATGTGAATATTTTTTGTGGTTCAGAAACCTTCTTATTCCCATGTACCATTTCTTCTTGCACCAACCCATGAAGTTAAGTTTCCTTTCTCTCTATTCAGGTGGTTCAGAGTGCCATCTGTGTTTGTTTGAGGACTTGCAAATATAAAAAAATTGTAGAATGGCAGATAAGTATAAACAAAAAAAAAAATCAACAACCCCCATGTCACAACAGATCATACAGAAATAGAAAATTTGCCCATCTACAAAGTATATCTGAAAGTAATTTAAAACTTGGGATGTTTTATGGGACAAGACTAACAATTCCTATCCCATCTCAAATGCCGCCTGCCTACTATATTGAGTTTTCTTATATTCTATATTAACTACCTTTTTCTCACTGGGATCTCAGAGCACTTTTATCAGCTGTATGCTGTGTAATAGTTTTGTCTCTTGAAATTTAAAATTTGTTTTTCAGATTATTGTTTAGCAGCATGGATAGATATGACAATTAAATGCCATTATTCATATGATGACTTCATACTCTTTGCAGTCATATAAGAGTATGCCTTTTGCATAATTATGCTTATATGTATATAATGAGTATGCTTATAAGGTATATAATTATGCCTTTTGAATGCAAACAGATAATTGAAGTATATGCCTTTTGAATGCAAACAGATAATTGAAGTAATCTCACAGTGACCTCACAGTGGTACAGGCATACTGATTCTTGCAAACTGAAGGTCAAATGGAAATGGAAGAACAGATTCTAATAAACAATTCATTTGAAAACCATTCATCTTTTTTTGGAATGCTCATATGTCAAATTATGGAAAGTGATTAGTTTGAAAACTGTTTAAAGTAACTACTTATCATGGTCTTCTATTCATAAATTTTAGAATTAATGGATGAAATATGTTGAATATTTTCTTTTGAGCCTTTATTCTGACTCTTAGATCACCTTTATTAGTCACTCATCCGAATGGTTTTAATCCATAGAATGAGAAACTGAAGAGAGCAAGATAGGGTAGCTCAAGATAAAGATAAATCATAAACCTAAATCTACTAGGAAATGATTTCTCACCTTTGTACTGAAAGACTCAAAAAGAAATAAAATATAAGTGGAAACTGTATTTCTAAGGCTGAGATGTCATACTGCTAACTTCATGTTGTGCTTCTAACTCACTTTCAAGGACACTGAAGGCAGATATGGTGACCTCTGTGTTAATGAAGGTTGGGTTTAGCTGTGCCACAGCTCATCTCAGCAAAGAATAAGCTGTAAGGGGTTGCAGAATGCTAAAGTATGAATTTTATTGTCAGAAACCTATTATTTCTATTTTAAAACCTATCTGTCTGTTTCAGTTTTTTTACTTCTGTCATCTCTAGGCAGTCCTAAACCATTCACAAAAAGCTGTAGATTTGTTACTGGTGTAGGAAAAAAGTGTACAGAATTCCTAGTAACAGACTGACTTATTATTCTGTTCTTTTAATAAGCCACCTGCATTAGTTTAGAGCTTGAGCTGCAGTGGTTTCTGCACTACATTTAGTGCTGAAATTCAAGACAACAGTTTGATCAAATGATTGTTTTAGCCTTTTTATGCACTCATTATTGGCTGCTATCATGGGACTATGGATAGTTTAAGAGCATTTAGGTCTTGCAGCTGTGAGAGTTTATGAACTAGAAAGCTTATGTGAGAGTAAGTCCTAAAAGTGCTGATCAGGTAGTTTCATCTTTCTGTCTGTCTGGGCAGGTTTTCTCTCCTGAATTTGCAGTGATTCCTAGATTTGATTAAGTACAGAGATGGTAGATTAAAGTAAATGATTAAGTAAGCAAATAAATAAATAATGTTACCTTCAGGCAGTGGCAACCAGGTTTTCAGGGAAAAAATTAGGAATTTCATAGGTTTTTATTATACTATTTCAAATCTGCGTCTAGGATTCATGCAATCATGGAATCATGCTGAGCTGGAAGGTACTCACCAGGACCATCAAGTCCAGCACCTGGCCCCGCACAGGACAGCCCAAAGAGTCATACCAGCTGCCCCAGAGCATTGTCCAAATGCTTCTTGAACTCTGTCAGGCTGGTGCTCTGGCCACTGCTCTGAGGAGCCTGTTCTCATGCCCAAACACCCTCTAGGGGAAAAGCCTTTTCCTGATGTCCAACCTAAACCTCCCCTGACACAACTTCAGGCCATTCCCTTGAATTCTGTTGCTGTCACCACAGAGAAGAAATCAGTACCTGCTGCTCCTCCCCTCACGAGGAAGTTGTAACTGCAACGAGGCCTCCCCTCAGTCTCCCCTTCTCCAGGCTGAGCAGACCAAGAGACCACAGCCACTGCTCATACAGCTTCCCCTCAAAGCCCTTCACCGTCTTTTTTTCCCTCCTTTGGACACTCTCCAGTAGCTTTATATCTCCTTTATTGTGGCACCCAGAGCTGCCCCCAGCACTTGAGGTGAGGCTGCCCCAGCTCAGAGCAGAGCAGGACAATCCCCTCCCTTGCCCGGCTGGGCATGCTGTGCCTGATGCCCCCAGGACACACCTGGCCCTCCTGGCTGCCAGGACACTGCTGACTCCAGTTTAGGGACTGAGCAACCATTCTATCTGTTAGGATGTAAAAGTGCCCTTTGATGTGAGACATGAAGTTACTCTAAGACAGCAAATTTAACCTACCTAGGGACAGACCCGGATTTTCCATTAGGTAGCAAGAAAATAGATATTAGCAAACTGCGTAATAATAACAGTAATGAGAATTGTTCGAAAGCTGATTCCAAAGTTATCTTAAAACAGATCTTAATTAAATTTAGAAAACTATCTGTTGACTTTCCTAGCAGTGAAAATTGATAGTGACGTTGGAGAATACCACTGAAGCTAGTGGAAACCTATGGCCTAAGCCTAGGGTTTAATAAAGTGGAAGGTGTGAACTGACAGCAAAATGATGTAAGAAAACAGATTACAGAAAGAAACTGCTTGTCAGAAAAAGATGAGTAATGTCTAAAGTAGTATTACTGAGGTTCACTGAAACCAAGGCTTATGATTTACTTTTAGTATTCAGAAGTTTTTTACACTAAAAATCAACTTCTAAGAAGTGGACTCTAGGTGTTTGAACACTGGTTTAGTTTTCCTCTTTCCACATTAGAAATGCTATTTGATTGTAATTTTTTCCAGGGATATGGTAAGGACTATGACTTAGATATACTGATGCTGCTGCAATGCACTAAGATCATACTGGTAGACAATCCCAAGGTATATTTAGAGCCATGATTACTGACTTTTTCAAAGGTAAACTGAGGAATAGAATCATCTAGGGAGTAAAGAAGTTCAGCCTAAACCAAGAATTTACATTAATATATGTAAACCAGAACTTACAAAAAAGAAAGTTCAACAAATTACAGACAAGACCAAAAATGAGTTCAGAATATTCAGTTTAGTGAAAATTTAGCACTGTCACTAAACTCAGTTTGAGGTTTAATAAACTAGAAACGGTGACTGTCCAATAAGAAAGTCACAGAAAAAGAGATGACAAAAAAAATTGACAAATTTGGTGCTGGACATTTTGGTAATAAAGTGGCCCAATCTCTTGGACTGACAATAAATGCCTAGTTGAAGCAAAACCACAAGAAATCTAGATAAATAATTTTTAGATTTCTCACTGAAAAGAACAAATAATTTAAATCTGTTTAGAATCTTGTGGAAATTTGGACTTAGGGTTCAGTTAGGGTTTAAGTTAATTGAATTTGGAAATTAAGGTATGAGAGCAAGAAAGTGTCTGAAAAGATTACACCACAGAATACAAGATTTTGGTTGTTAAGGTTAACAGTGAAAAAATAGTAGGAAGTATTTCTGAGCCTGAGAGAAGCCCAGATTTTTTGAGAGACAGCAAGTCTACAACTAAAAGGACACACTAGAAAATCAGTGCTGTAAAAAGATATGGAATTTCTGAAGCAACAAAAGCATGGCCAGGGAAGTCTGGTCCAGGAGAACAACTAGGACAAGATTAGGAATGGCATCTTAAATGTAT
>NW_005054390.1:1523538-1526852 GCF_000277835.1 Geospiza fortis
TTTTCAGGAGGTTTCAAAAAAAAAAAAAAAAAAAAAAGAGAAATGACAGTCTGAGGAACACTGCAATGAACCGAGGGTAAAGTATGAGTCAAATGAAGAGGCTAGGTAAATATGTTGTTTACTGCACAAAAAGTAAATGGGATAAGAGATTGCTTGCAATCAAATGCAATGAGGTATGAATGAGAAGTTTGGGACACCTGTGAATATGCTAAAAGAAAGCTTAAGAGTAAGCTATTTGTCTTTTTCTATGAGAAACTGATGAAAGTTTCTTGTGGTTTGACATTGGCCAAAATGCCCGGCATTCATGAAAGAAGTTTGCTTACTCTCTCTTGCTAGAGCTAGTAGAGGAGAGGAAAAAAAAAAACAAAGGGCTCATGAGTTAAGGACTGGGAGAAAAAAAAAAAGAACAAAATACGTTCAAATTTAAAGGTATAAAGTAAATTTATTATTAACAGATTCAGAGGATGATAATGAAGTGTAAAATAAGACTTTAAAACACTTTTTTGCCCCCAGCTCCTCCCTCTTTCCCACCGACAGTGTAGGGAGACAGGGCATGGGGAGTTTGGTCAGTTTGTCACTTGAGATTTTTTCTGTTTGTTCAGGGAGAGTAGTATTTTTTCTGCTATGCTGTGAGGTCTGTCCCACAGGCAAAGTCTTCCCAAAACTGTTGTGGTATGGGTCACTCACCCATGGGATGTAGTCTTCTAAAGATAGGGCCCTTGCTCTATTTTGGAAGCAAGGGCCCTCTCTCTCTCTATCTTTGGAAGCAAGGGCCCTCTCTATATCTGGAAGCAGGTGCCCTCTCTCTTTATTCAGGTCTTCCACTTGTTCACAACTTTCTCTCGCATCCACCCACTCCAGCGTGAGCACTTTTCCCATGGGCTTGTGAGTGGATCTCTGCATCCTCCATGGACTTCATGCATTACAGGGGGACAGTTTGTTTCACCATAGTCATCATCACAGCCTGCAGAGGAATCTTGGCCACAACACTTGAAGCACCTCCTCCCCCTCTTTCTTTTCCCCTGACCTTGGTGCTGCCATGTGTTTTCCCTCACATGTTCTCACTTCCTCCTCTTCTCTGGCTAAATGAAAAAACTGCTGCTTGTAGGTACCATTGTCAACAAGGTCCACTAATTCAGTTTTTTTTCAAGATCCTGCAGTGCTGAAAGGTTGATCTTGTCTAGGTGCTGTGTTGGGGAATTGCTCATCATGCTTTTGCTGCCAGCCAGGCGACCCCACCGCCATCGCATGGGTGGTGACAGCTGCCGTGGTGCTGGTGTAGTTAATGTCTCCTCATGCAGAGCACTGAGAAGGGAAATCTGCCACTGGCCTTGTCCTTCTGCAAGTGGTGCAGTTGCCTAGGGGTGGCCTGGCAGACGAGGCTCACTGCAGGTTGTGCTGAGATGGCAGTGGCTGTGGTGGCACATTGCTGCAGGCCATGCTGGCATGGTGGCAGCTGCAGTAGCAGCCATGGTGCCTCCCCCTCAGAAAAGCTGAGCTTGTGGCTGTTTTGATTTTTTTCTTAAATATTTTATCACAGAGGCATTACCAACCTCTCTAATTGGGCCAGCAGCCTGTCCATCTTCAGAGCTATCAGAGATTGGCTCTGTCAGACACAGTGGAAGCTTCTAGAAGTTTCTGACAGAAGCTACCCTGTGGACACCTGGCTACCAAAAGCCAGGCTGTGTCAAACCAACACAAAGGTTCAAAGTAGATCACAGCTAAGGTAGGCAAAATAGTATTCTTAGGACGGTGTCCAAAGCATTTTCAAGGGACTTAATTTTTGCACTTATTTATGCTGTGTGCTGTCACAGACATTTCTTTTATGAAAAATCCTCTCTTAGGATTTCCCTGCTGAAGCTGAGAAGTTCAGCAACCAGACATAAACAATAGGTTATCTGCTCCTGTGGAATGTAACAGGTCTGCCCAGATTGGCCCAGTTTGGATGTTTGGAGTTGGTGGCCAATCCAGGACTGAGCTTTCTTGGAGACAGTCCGGGAGAGCGAGGTTTGTTATTCATTCTTTTACTTTCTATTCTTAGGTAGCTAGCAGCTTCTGGAAACTCTCCCTTTCTTTTTCTTTTTTGGTATAGTATGGTATATGTATATATCATAACATAATAAATCAAGCCTTCTGATCATGGAGCCCATCTCGTCTCTGCCTTCATCCCTGAAACCCTTGTGACCACCGTCAACACCACTGTATCTCTGGAAACAGCAAATAATTGAGGAATGGAGAGGAGGTGATCCTGAACATCCCTTCTTGGTTTGTGTGCACATCCAAGCAGCCCCATGGAGCAGAACCCCTCCCCAGGACCGATGTGTTCAGTTATTTCTTTCTCGGCAGTAAATCTGTGAGGCTGCTCCTGTTTCAGGAGTAAATTGCATTTGCACGGTCCACTTTTTGTCTCCTGCAGAGCTGGAGGGGATTGATCTTTCCAAGGAATGTGCTGGGACTTGTGGAGGCATTTCAGGGGCTGACGGAGAGTGTGGAGCTGCTGCTGCTCATTTCTGTCCAACACACACCCCTGGCTCTCCTGAGATGTCACCGTGAGTCTTGTGGGCAGTGGTGTTGGGCAGGATGAAAGTTGGACAAGAAAGCCTCACAGGTATCTGCGCTTGGCAGAAAGATTTTGAATGTAGAATCTGATGAAGGAATAGAAACGAAAGGAAGTTTTGATATAGAAATCACAGAATCCACAGAATCGCAGAATTCACAGAATTCACAGAATTTACAGAATTCACAGAATCACAGGATTCACAGAATCCCCAGGTTGTCAGAGACCTCCAAGACCATCGAGTCCAGCCCAGCCCCAGCCCCTCACCCAAACCCTGGCCCCCAGTGCCACATCCAGGCTTTGTTAAACACACCCAGGGATGGGGACTCCACCACCTCCCCGGGCAGAACATTCCAGAACTTTATCACCCTTTGTGTAAAACACTTTTCCCTGCTATCCAGCCTGTATTTCCCTTGGTGCAGCTCGAGGCTGTGTGCTCTGGTTGTGTCAGTGCTGCTGCAGAAAGAGCCCAGCCCCAGGTGAGCACAGGCACCTTTCAGGAGCTGTGCAGAGCGATGGGGGCAGCCCTGAGTCTCCTTTTCCCCAGGCTGAGCAGCCCCAGCTCCCTCAGGGGTTCCTCACAGGGTTTGTGTTCCCAGCCCCTCTCCAGCCTCATTGTCTCCTCTGGACACACTCAAGTGATCAATGAGCATGCAAGTGATGGTGGTGGAATAATTTAGATAATATAATGGTGCCCTAAATATAATAATTTAGATAATATAATGGTGCCCTTCTGGCATGGGCCAGAAGGGTACCA
>NW_005054390.1:1528022-1531073 GCF_000277835.1 Geospiza fortis
TAGCTTCAGCCCAAGTTGTTCAATAAAGGGCTGTGTCTAAGACATTTTAGAAACTTTTTAAAAAATTGTTTGGAACTGTTTGATAACTATTGATGGATTCTCTGCAGCAAGTCTGTTTCAGGACCAAAAGAGACTTTCAGATATGGCAAAGAAGAACATCTTCAGTCCATGGACTTTTTCCTGAAACTCAGCTGTTGGGACTTGGACTTTGTTTTGCATTGTTTTTGCATTTTCTTATATTGTAAGATTGTTTTAGTGATATCATAGAATTTTATGTTTTATAGGTGAAGAAATTCCCTGTTCATCCCACAGAAGCACTTGATTGAGTTTGATTGGCAACAGATAACCTGTCAGGTGTTTGTTCTTTTCTCTGCATGACTCAGCAGAAAAAATTACAAACATTTTTCTTTTTAATTTAATTAAATAAAAAAGAGTCAGATGTCACAGACATTTCTTTTATGAAAAATCCTCTCTTAGGATTTTCCTGCTGAAGCTGAGAAGTTCAGCAACCAGACATAAACAATAGGTTATCTGCTTCTGTGGAATGCAGCAGGTCAGTTCTGGATTGGCCCAGATTGAGTGTTTGGAAATAATGGCCAATCCAGAACTGAGCTCTCTCGGACACAGTCCGAGAGAGCAAGGTTTGTTGATCATTCTTTACTTTCTATTCTTAGGTAGTTAGCAGCTTCTGGAAACTCTCCCTTTCTTTTTCTTTTAGTATAGTTATAATGTAATATATATATATATATCATAACATAATAAATCAAGCCTTCTGATCATGGAGCCCATCTTGTCTCTTCCTTCACCCCGAAAACCTTGTGTCCAACCGACGACAGTGTACTTCTTAACTCAGATTCTAGATGGGACAGTTTGTTGTGATGCTCATGAATGGTGTGACTCGTGAATGAAGGAACTGGTACTGAAAATTATGAGCAGTGGCAACTATGGCTGTGAGAAACAAGTAATAGTGGATTTCATGGTCCTGACAGGAGTGAAGAAATCAAATGTGAAGACCAGGTCCCTGGACACCAGGGGAAGGAAAAAAAAGCTCTTCAGGAAACTGGGATAGATCTGTGAAGGACAAAGAAATTTAATTGCATAGGACAACATCCTCCACCTTCAAGACAGGTCTATCTCAACATTCAGGGAAACATACGGACATATCAAGAGATTGGTGTGGCTAAACAGGGAACTTATGATTGAGATAGCAAAAAGGTCTATACAAAAGCTGGAAGTGAGGACAGACTGTAATTCTAGCCAAGGAATTTTCAGTTAACCTTGCCTCATACAAGAGTAGACCAAACAGGATGCATCTGAGAATGCTAAGAGAACTTGCTGCTCTTGGCCTTCTTTGAAATTCTTACAAAATCTGTTATGGTTGGAGAAAGGAAAATGTAGCCACTAGCTTCAAAACCTGCAAGAGAAACATTCCAGGGATCTACAGGTTGGATGGTTTCACTCTTGTGTCTGGGAAAATTATGGAATAAGTGGTCTTGGAAGCCATTTCTGGATGCATGAAATGAAGGCTTCTGCAAATGGCCAATGTGAATTTATCAGGACAAAGTCAGGTAAGTGGATGAGAGGGAGCTGTTTTCTAGCTTGTAGGAGGTGAATCTTGACTTTTGCAGGTGTTTTGATCAAGTTTCCTGTAAAATCTGGGTAAACAGCATGGCGTGTCAAAATATAGGTGGTCGGCCTACTATCTAGGTGAAAAATTGGCTTAATCAATACAGAGGTTAATGAGTCAGAATCCTTGTTGAGGTTGAAAGCTCTCTAGGTGTATCCTGGAATCTGTTCTGTTTAGCATCCTTGTCAATGGCCTAGATGACAAAGTGAAATAGCCTTCATCAAGTTTTGAACAAGAGAGGGATAGGGGTACAGTCCATAAAATAAAGAAGCAGAGCTGCACATCTGAGAGGACTAGATTGATTGTCCCACGAAATCAAAAGATGTGGAGTACTGCACCACTGTCAGCCATGGCAGTAACTCTGCAGGGGAGGTCCTTTGGGGCCTAGAATAATTTTCTTTTCAGCTGGAAAAGATCTTTAGATCGACTTATTTCAACTATTGGAAGCATGAAGCTGGGAAGAAAATAAAAGCTCAAACACGATGGGGCCAATGGTGATCTGAATGGACACTGAAACCAGATGGAGATAAGTGGTGCCATGGCATCAGAGGGGAGCACAAAGTGGGGTGAAAGCTGTGTGGTCCTGTTATTTCTGTTCATATCAAGGAATGTTTTGTACAACTGCTCCCAAAATAGCCATCATACATATTCCATAGAATGTGACTATGAAGAACAAAAACTTTGACCACAGTTCCACCCAGAGTGTACCTAACTGGAGGATGAGAACTCAACATGGAATTTATAGGGACAGATAGATGGGTTTTCCCTCCTTGCTCTCCCTGGAAGGGGCATATTTCACTAAGTCTTTTATCCTCATCTACACCAAGTGTTTTCATCTGGGAAATTAATTTTGTGATTGCATTAATATTGTTAGTGATAGATATTGCTGTTGTTGGGGGTTAGGTTCCTTTCCTTTTGTTCCTTTTTACTTAGGGAATTTTTTCCCATAAATTGCTAGGAAACACTAATGACTGGGTACTTAAAAAAAACCCCAAAAGTAGTGGCCAAGCTCAGGGGAGGAGGCCATCTGGTTGCACTTCTCTTATCTGGGAGTTTCTCTCTGAGGGGTAGAGATACTGTGAGAATTGGGCTGACAAAAGATGGGGCTGCGGAAGCTGTTTTCTCTCTCTCTCTTTCTCTCGGCTTTGGATAAGGACAGTCAGAGCTGCTGCTTAGGGGAGGGAATTCACTGCTGCTGCCAGAGCCCAGCCCAGAGCTGCTTCTGCCATGGGGTGAGCCTCTGCTCATGAGAGCAGCCACTGAACTGAGACCTTATTATCACCCACCTCACTAAAAGAGGGACCTATCACCATCTGCTCGGGTGCCCGGGATCCTGACTCACCCCTCTCTGCCCTGGCTGGGAGCCGGGCTGCCCCTCTCCCATCCCTGCCGCTTCTCCAGCACCGCTCCCAGCTCTCACTGCA
>NW_005054390.1:1531295-1543052 GCF_000277835.1 Geospiza fortis
AGAGGGCGGGGACCGGGTCTGGGCTCTGCCTGGTGTCAGTGCCGAGCTGCTGCTGTTGGTTTGCTTTATCATACATACTAGTAAAGAACTGTTATTCCTGCTCTCATATCTTTGCCTGAGAGACCCTTCATTTTCAAAATTAAAATAATTCGAAGGGAAGAGGTTTACAACTCCCATTCCTGCCTTCCTTAGCAGACACCTGTCTTTCAAACCAAGATAGCCATCCTGCAGCTAATGTGTATATTGACAAAAATCCCAAAGTACTCTATCTGTTGCATTTAATAAATACATTACCTTACTGGTTCTTTTGAATGCAACTGGACCCATAGTTAGTATTCTTGCACTCATGGTTGCGCATGTTTTGTTTTTGCAACAAAACGAACACTGTCAAGTCCACCAGTAAATCATGCATTTTAGCACATCCTGATGAGGAAGCTGACTGAACTGAGCCTGCAGTGAACCCTGGCAGTCAGCAAACAGCAAACAGCACCATGGACTACCTCAAAAGGAATATATTCAGTAGATCAAAGAAAGTGAATACGACTCTTCAGTTGGCACTTGGGTTATACTAGCCCTGCAATATGATGCAATCAAGTGTAGGCTACCAAACTGGTAGGACCTGGAACTCGTATCCTGTGGGGAGAGGTTGTAGCACTAGGGCTGGTTCATCCAGGAGCAGTGTTGATAACAGTGGCACCTACTAGCAACTCTGTCCCTGACAGGAGAGGATCAAGCAGTCACGACTAGGTTTTTCACAGTGGTACATGTGGGAGGAAAGAGGCAACAGTCAATAGTTGAAACATGGGAGGCTCAGGCTGGACATAAGGAAGAATCACTCACAGTGAGGAAAAACATGATAGACTGGAATATGTGTCCCTGGTGGCTTCCAGAATGTATAGAACTCTGAGCAACTTGGCCTGAATGCACTGTTGAGTCTGCTTTGGGTGGGAAACTGGATAGAGAAGACTGCTCATGGACTACTGCAGTTGCATGACCAAGTGATTCTAGGTGTTTCACGGGGTATCAGCACAGTCCCAGGCTTTTGTTACATTTTTGTAAACAAGAAGCTCTGAGAGAGACAAATGCAGCATTTGAAATTAGATTTCAAATCAGGTTTAAGATGGGAGTGATTAATTTCTGTCTTGGCATGTAATTCATATGATTGAACTGTGAGCCTAGGTATGTTAGTGTAAATTAAGGACTGGTAAATGAGAAGTTCTGGAATGACAGTAAGCGTGCCATTGGTTATTAGGTTTCCCGGGGAAAAATTAAGACTCTCACCGCTCTGAGTATATTGATCTAATCAAGCCTTTGCCTAGTGCTAAGTTTTGGAGATGGGTATTCTTCAGTGTGACAGTATGAGCACAATTAAAATTTATGCCACAAAATAAATTTAGAGGAGGAACCACTTGGTTTCTCAGTGTAAAAATTAGATGAGATATTCCACATAATACCAATGAACCTAATTTAATTTTGGGATTATGGTTGGGAATTAGTGGACTCCCTAAAATGTCTGTAAAAATGACAGATTAAGCCAGAACCCAAAAGGAAGAATAGCATGATACCAGACAGTATTTTCATGGCTGAAATAGGAAATGTTATACCGTGTTAGCACTGAACATTGTGCAAAATCGTGGTTCACCTATACTGTAGTAGATGTAATGTCACTAACACTGTCAACTCAGTTCAGCTGGGTAAACAAGGGGAACTGTTTTCACCTGGGATACTTGATATCTTGCTTCTTGGCCTCTGGCTGTCTCTCCAGAATGGCAAAGATTTTCTCTCAAATCTGGGTTGTGGGTTGTAGGTTGTATCTGCCAGCCAACAGCAGATGTGAAAATAGGGTTAGAGCTGACTTTTTATTTAGGGCTCAATAAAACAGATTATGTAGAACAAAATTTAGCCTCATTACCAAAGTTATTAAGAATGGTAGCCATTAAGGAGACTATGAGTTGCACTTCTGTAGGGCTTTACTGCACATTGGCTAACCAAGAGCCAAGATTTCATAAATTTGAAGGTAATGTATTCTAAGATTTCCACTAAAATCAATTCCCAAAGTGGACTTTGAACAGCAGATTCATTTTCATGTTTGGCTGTCTTATGACCCAGCGGTGCATTAAGGATAAGGATAGAGTTTGTGCTAGAGTTTAGATAAAAGGATCACACTAAATTACAGTAATTTTGGAGTTTTCTACCAGAGTAAATTGTTAAAACATGATGGTTTATTTCCCTATGGATTTTTCTGGTCATGTTCTGGTAACATTATCTGTTCAGAGGTGTAAGACAGATACAGGGCTGTACTAAAAGCTGTGGCTTACAGACATAGAAGCTGAACAGAGAAGAAATCTCCTTTTGTTCTTTACTCCAGACTTGCCTGTATTTCTGTCCTTTCCCCATTCCTTTTCCTGCTGGCAATTGAACCACAAGGCAATAAGCAGAAAAGAAGGAGAAAGAGGTACACTTCTTCCATAAAGTGTGTGGTAATGGACTGTCTGGGGGGAAATCAGATGCCTAAATTTCAATTAAAGATATGGAGATTTTCCTTTACTAGCTTTGAGCTGAGCTCTGGGAATAGGATCATGCTTGGTCCAACAGTTTTCGATAAGTAGATTCATACAAGATCTAACAAAGGCCACAGAGTTCAATCAAGTAGAGGTATCACTGTAAGATTAGTACAGAAGCAAAGACAAGAAGAACTATATTGGATATATATAGGATTTTTTAATTTTGGTGAGGTGAGTAGGGCTGAGATACCCATGTATCTAATGCTAGCATTATTAGGAAGCTTAGAACTCAGGCTGGCAGGTGCTAAGGGCTAGGAATACTGCCTGTCAAGAAAGGACACAAGGTCTCACATTGGAGCTGAACCTGACCAGTCTTGTGCTGTTATAATCTGACCTGCCAGGTATCACTAGAGCTCTTATTGAGGTTGGGGTTTATTTAAGAGTCTGGTCCAGCAGTACTCAGTGAACTGGATTTTTTGCCCTGTCCAAATTCTCTTACTGAGTTAGGGCTAGGACTATATTCATGATTGGTCCCCCACATAAACTCAGGGGCTAATGAGTGTCATTGAGTTTAAATTGGTGGCAGAACTGGTGTGAGTAAAATTTAGTGTGCTGTACTGACTAGTATGTGTGGCAGATGAAGTGGGGATTGCGCAAAGCTCAGGACTCAGAACTTGGGTAACAAAGATAGGTTTACTGGTATGTGCTCAAATGTCAGTCAAACTAGATGAGGGTCCAGATTTGACATGCTCTATGATTAAGTTTTTTTCTGGCTCATTATCTATTACTGGACTAGACAGGGCTGATGAGCTGTGTTTGGGAGATGGCAGGTTTACTGTCAGACACTAGGTTATGTTGTGGTGTGGCATACCCAGGTTCAAATTCTGTATGTTTAGGTACTAAGCTTGTGGGAGCAAGGGGCTAGATGTTGCTGTCATGTCCAATATGTGCTGCTGCCATAGTATTTTTTTGATGAAAAGGTGTAGTCTGGTTGAGAAGGAAAGGAAAATGCTTGTGTCTCTTCTTACCATTCCAGGAACATGTCAGCAGCCAAGGAATTAGTCACTGAATGCAAGACAGGAAGATCTGTTGATGTTTTCCTTGACAGCTGCTTCTGCTGATTACCTTCAGGGAGGCAAATGCTGGAAAGAGTAATTATCTCTGTAATCTTAACTGGGTTTCCTGATCATCCTTTTACTGCAATATTAATAACATTGTTCCAGTCCCTCTCAGTAGTATTACTCACTTCTCTTGATGATGACACACTCACCACTGGCAAAGTTTAGAGCACACTAGAAGTGTGTCCATCAAGGAGCTAATAAAAAGCACCCAGCTGCTCTGATAGAAAGAACTGGACTACAGGATAAGAAAGCATGGTTATCCAAAATGCTCTTCAGGAACAACATAAAGGCACATCCAATCAAAATTACTTCTGTTAAACTCCTGACTACTCTTCAGTAAAAGAGCATAAGGATGAGGTGATGGTGAAATACTTTTGACAAAAACTGGGTATTCTTTGGCAGAAATAGTTGATATAGTGAGGGAGAAACCAACAGCGGCAACAAATCATCATATTCTATACATATTACATCTCCTGTAAACAATTGTCTACTTATATACTCTTCCATGTACTCTCCTATGCCATACCCCTAGTACCACGTTGCTATTCTCAGGTGTGAAAACCCACAGAAAACCCTCAGAATGGCTATTGTATTCCCTTGTGCTCTCCTGAAATATGGGGGATGCTTGTCTGAGTAGCAAGGATTTATTAGGCATACTGCAGTACTACTAGATGGGTTTTCAATAAAGTCTACTGTTTCAGGAAACTAAAAATGCTCTGGTGTAAGAACTACTGAACAGAAGAACATTTTCATTTTATAGATCTCAATTAAAGTTTTGTCTGTCAAATAAATAAACTTATTCAGAAAGTTATTAAGAATGAAATAATTATCTCTGTAAGATTTCATGTAAACATATAAGAATAACTCCAAAAGAGTTAGTTATAATTAGGATCCTCTGTTTTATAAAATAAACAAACATAGAATATCTTTCAGTATTTTGAGGAGATACTAAATTCAGACCTGTTCAATGTAACTAGAAGGTAACCTGACTTTGAGACACAATTTCTCTAAAAAGTTCAGTTATTTTTCAAAAGTAAATCAAGACTGCTGTCATGAAATCAGAAGGAGATGCAGGAAACCAAATTAGCCCAATAAGAGTGCAACGAGAAAAGACGAATATGAATTGTAGGTGAAATATGTACTTATTGACTGTTTTTGGATTTCTTTCTTGCATTCAGTTAAGTCCAAAAGATAGCAAAGGTAGCAAAACTTTTTACCAGATATATTGTATCTGGTAAAAACCTAGCCAAATGGCATTTTCCTTATGCTGCAGAGAATTAAATTCTGTAGTTATAGACCTCCAATGTTCATCAGGAAAACAAAAAGAGAAAAAAACTCTTTGGCGGTCTGTTTCTGATTAGTGAGATCACATGATAAAATATACATAAATTTTTTAAATGTTGCTTAAGAGAAGGAGATAAGCAGAGAGAATCTGGAACATCTCACTGAACATGTGTCACGGTACTAAACCCATCTGAAGATGAAACACCACACTTTTTCAACTCTGCCTCTCTTCCACCATCACCCCACTGGAATGGGGAGGAAAATTGAAATAAAACTTGTATGTTGAAATAAGTGAAGTTTAGTAATTGAAAATAAAATAACATAAACAATTAAAATAATAATAATAAAAAGGGGGAAAACCAAGTGATCCACAGTACAGTTGCTCACCACTTACTGACTGATGCCAGACCTACCTTCCTGGACCCAGATCAGCCCCTTCCAGGTAACTCCCCCCAGTTTATATCCTGGGCATGCTGTTCTGTGGTGTGGAATATCTTTTTGGTTGGTTCTGGTCACTTGTCTCAGATGTGTTCCTTCTTGGTTCCTTTTGCTCACTTCCTCACTGGTAGAGCATGAGCCAAAGGAAAAAAGTCCTTGATTTAGGATAAACACAATTTAGCAAAAACCCCAAACATTACCAACCCCCAAACATTACCAACACCATTCTCATTCTGTACCCTAAACACAGCAGTGGAAGAAATTAACTCTGCCTGAGCTGAAACAGCGCAGCATGAAATCACAAATTCTCAGTAGAAACATTTGAATAACAGAATGAAAAAACCCGAACTCCTTCACACTCTAGGACTTTGCTTGTATCTTTGGTATTATAGCACACTGACATTAGGTCAGACTGCTCAGGTAATGATAAATCCACTGTATGTTAGAAAACCCATTTTGTTATTTTATACTTCAAGCAAGGGTTTGCCAATTTCACTAATGCAGAAAAAAAATCGATGGTACTAAGAACAATATACTTTGTGTGAAGTACTAGTAGTTTGTACCACTTTGTAGTAGTGGCAAAGCAGAAGTATTCTGCAGAAGCTTAGAATTACAGCTTTTATTTTCCTCTTTTTTAAAAAAAATTTATTTTTAATTGCAGGCATATGCCTGAAAGGATAAAAATAGCCACTAGTATATTCATGCAATTTGCTCTTGCAAAGACTCCAGAGGATGAGACTACACTGGTTTTGTTTTTTTTTTTTACTAAATTAACAGGTTAAGTAAAATACATAATTTCTAATGACCTATATCAAAATACCTAAAATAATTAAAAATAACTTCAGAGGCTTCCATCTTCTTGGTGGAGCAGCTGGCTATAACAGTTTTGCCATTAATTTTAAAGTTCTAATTCATCTTCAAGGGAGAGTCTAGTCCAAGCTCAAGGGAGATCAGTGAGATGGTTGTCTTTCCTGGGAGATTTTTGTCCAGTGTATCTAGAAGATATAGAATGATGGAGATTATATAGACATGACTTGCAGTGTCTTCTGTGTTATTTTTACTGTAAGAATATTTTCTCTGTAGAGTTTTCTTAATTTTCAAGGTTTAAATGAGAAAAACAGTAGCCCTTTTCTGTTCTTTCTTCACTCTGTTAAGTTTTCATCAAGAATAAATATATACATACATGTAAGCAATGTATATGTAATAATAATGCACATGTACAGAGCTTCGCAGAGTTTCACAGAACAGTCTGAGGTGGAAGGGACCCAGAGGGATCATCGAATCCAATTCTTAAGTGAATGCCCATAAGGAGATTGAATCTGTGACCTTGATGTTATTATATATCTGTGTGAATGTGCAAATATATTGGTAAATTTGTCTATCTGTTCATAGGTAGGTTCACATACTTTTTTTTTTTTAAACAGAGGACCAGAACTGGTCACAAATATCTAGCTGGCTCCCTACAGCTGCTTCAGATTATCCGACATCTGTTGTGAGTTTATAAAGCATGGATTATACACCCTAGGGTGTTGTTAGGAAGGAAAGGGACCTCCTAAAGATCATTTGAATGCTGTATGTAAAGTTACCACAAAATTTCTTCCAGATGGCAATAAATACTTGAAGTTCTATTGCAGTCCTTTATAATGACCATACCTATTTTGCCAACAGTGATACCTGAAACAGTGGTTTAAGAAAGCATCACTTAAAGAAAGGAGCTTCAGCTAATGAAAAAAACCTTATAGTTTTCAGTCCTGAGGAACAGAATTGTACTCTAAGCATACAAGAATCTCATAGAACGCAAGAAACTCAAAAAAGGAACTATTGTGGGTGAGCTCCAGCAAAATATTTCTTGATAATACACACATTATTAAGGCATACATACTTGTGCGCCGCATGTTCTTTGATCTGTTGTGATCTGTTATTCATTTCACCAAGCAGCCTCTACCTCAGTACAAAAGCTTTATGTATGTGTGTGTATATGAGTCTGCACATTGTTTGTATGTAAGACAGTACATACTCTCAGTTTCGCCACATTCAAATGTGAAAGGAGTGAAAGTTCATGAGTTGGGAAAATATAAGACCTTGGGTTTTGCTTTTGGGAAGATGCAGAACAAGACAAAGAAAAGGCAGATGTTATACTCCATTTATTTTCATCACAGTAAAAACAGTGAAAGTAAAAATAGATGAAAAGCTGCTTTCAAAGATTGATGAGATGTTATTTTAACAGTATAAATGCCCTACATACACTAAGACTGTGGTAAGTAAAGGTGTTTTAGATGACAATAAAAATTGTTTCTCATCAAAAAGGGAAGATATTTTCCAGAAGTTTTGGATTCATCTCAGTGAAAGTAACAATCAAATTGCCTGCTGTGAATTTAGGAAGTCTGGGCAAATGGCTACTAGACTTATGAAGATGGCCTGTGCAATTGCTTTCCCTTACAAGGTCAGTGTCATAGAATTCACTGTGGGGGCAGGACAATCACATCAGCATGATGGATGGGTGTCATGGGAGGGCCCCACTTCCTCTGTATCATCTCAGTGTGGCCAGCACATCCAGGGTGCATCAAACTCATCTTTCTGTGCAGGCTACATGTGCCCAGTGTATCTTTATGGAGATGGGAGCAGCATGCTCAGGCTGATTGCATCCCCTGGATGTGCTCTGCACAGCACTTCCACTCTAATTCTCATCTGGAATTTCCTCAGTAAAAGACACCTTTGCGGGACAGTCCCATCTGTGAGAAACAGAAGGAAAGAACACCCTGAAGATGTGCTCCAGCACATCTTATGGAAGACAGAGTTAATTGCTATGGAGGTTAGGGAAATGAGGAGTTCACTAATGAGGCCCTGGCCTGAGTACTGGCATCACAATAATGATACTGATACATCTTCCAAGAATAATTATTCTTGCAAACATATACATAAGAGTTTTGGGAAAGGAGGATAGTCTTAACAGTTGAGGGGCATAGAATTTAGAAATCTGAACATTATATTTTCATTGTTCCTGATCTTCGTCGTCTTCTTCTTCCTATGTTGTGTTAATATCCACTGCACTTTAACACTACCTGATTAATTTTGAACTTTCTCAGAAATGCTGAGAAAGATGAAAACTTCTAGAGGTAGTTATCTAACTACCTCTAGTAGGTAGTTAGATAGGGGAGTTAGTTATCTAATCCTTGATTGAAGACTTTAATAAAAAAATGTAGCATTTTTATGTACCATTTATATTCAAACTCTGAAGCTCATGTCTTTCTTATGTAAGACACAAGGTTATCACAGTTTTCATGTATATGAAATGTTTATATCATTCTCCTAGTGTGATATTTTATGATATTGTGATATTTTAAGACTGATGCTAGTATTTAATAGAGTATTATTTTTCATGAGGTAGCTCTTTCATGAGCTATTCAGGACATGAGATATCTGAATTCTGTGTGAACCTCAACATGAGAAAACTGCTTCACAAACTTTTCTTTTCTAGTAAAGCCTGTGGACTGTGCTGAGCAAATAGCACTGCTATTCCGGCTCTTGGAGCTCTGACACTGTAGAAAGGGACTAGAGAGAGTACAATACAGGGCATGCTAAACCTGTGGTAGAAATTAAAGTTCATGGGTTTTACAACACTGGGTAAACCCTGGTAGCAGGCCTGGCTCACACCATGATATGTGTATTTGACTTATTCATCAGTAAGAGTAGGTGTGCAGCTCAACCCTCAAGAGTGAACATCAGGTTATTTTTATCTTTCCTGTTCTAACAGACATCCAATTTGTCCCCAGGAACCAGAGACTAAAAGTGAGCTAAACTACCCCCAAATATGTGCATCACTGAGGAACCCTTAGGAAAGAGGAGAGGCTGAGCTGTACAAAAATTTGCATTTCCTTATCTGAGTCCTAGGGCAGGATTTCAACTTCATCCCAACAGTAGCACGCAGGAGAAACTCTGTTTTGCCCATGGAAAGCTGCTGAATGAGGAGGAAGAATGGAGATGGTGGGGTCCAACTTCAGATTTAGCTGCACAGCAATGCCTTATTTGCATAATGTGTCTGAATGGGTATATCATCAGAACCCGTGAGAGCTGGGATTCACAGCTGTCCTTCAGCGTAAGCCTGCTTCCTGCAGCAAAGAAAGGAGATGGAGGTAACAATGGAAGAGGATGTTTTACATTTGTGCGTAAGATTGACCAGGTTAAATTTATTTTAATAAGGAGCAACAGTCCATATTCCCTCTTCAAACAGTAGATCTCTTATTTAATACCAGCACTTTTTAAAATTGGTCTGAATTTTGCATTTGGTATTACATTAAAAAAGGGATATTATTTGATAACCACTGGAGATAGAATAATATAGGAAGGAATCTGAGTGGTACTGTTGCTTAAGCTATTTTTTTTTTGTTAAAGTAAATAGGACTGAAGGTGAGACACTGAGATGAATCAAAATATGTCACAGGTAAAATTGTGAAGTAGCTAGTGGCTTGAAAGCACAACAGAACTGTAGAATCACAGAAGACTCTGACCTGGAAAGAACCCATGAGGGTCATAGAGTCCAGGTTATTACTCCACAGAGGTCAACCAAAAAGATGAATCATATGTCTGAAAGCACTGTTCAAACTTTCTTTGAACACCAATAGGCTTGGCACCATAAACATTTCTCTGCTGAGTCTGTTTCAGTGCTTGACCAGTCTCTCAATAAAAAACCTTTTTCTTCCAATATCTGTTCTAAATTTTTCCTTGACATGGCTTTAATTTATTCCCTCATGTCCCAGCACTAGACATGAGAAAAAAGAGATCAGCATCCCTCTCTCTTCTTCCCCTCATGGTGGATGTTGTGGACAACAGTGACATCACCCTTATGCCTCTGCTACTCTAAGATGAACAAACTTAGTACCCTCAGCTGCTGCTCATACGTCAAATCTTCTAGTTCTTTCACCATCTTTGTTGACATCCTTTGAACACATTCTCATATTTCTCTATCCTGCTTCTGTTGTTGAGGCCAAAACTGCACACAGAGACCCCACCAATACTGAGTATAATGAGACAATGACTCCTCTTGATGCTAGGATGTGGTTGACCTTTTTGGCTGCCAGGACATACTATTGACTCACACTGAACTTAGCATCATCCAAAACTACCACATGCCTTTCTGCAGAGCTGTGTTCCAGCCTCTCATTCCTCCATCTACACAACATCCATTTTACACAATTCCAGATGCAAAATCTGACATTTTGTCCTTGTTAGACTTCATACAAGGGGTGATAGCCCAGTGTTACAATCTCTAAAGGTCTCTTCAAGACCTCTGTGCTCTGAAGATAATAAGTGGCTCCTCCTAGTTCAATATTGCAGGCAAACTCACTTTATGAGCATTCTGAGTCTGTGTTCAGGGCAATGATGAAAACAGTGAAGGTAACTGATCCTGAGATTGAGCCCTGGGGAACATATTAGTGTCTAGTAGCCAGTCAGGTGTTGGCCCATTTATCACAATAGTCTGAGCCTGACCCTTTAACTGATCAAGATTATAAATTACTTGGGGTTGGAAAGGATCACTTAAGTTCATCTAGCCTTGTGTCTCTTCAATTTAAGGCATGCTCAGATTGCTCAGGACCCTGCACTGTCAAAGATATCTGAACTGATTCCATAGTCTCTTTGGACGTCTCTTGCAGGTCATCTGTATTTATCTAATGTAGCTTGAGGTATCTTTTATTACTATTCATTAAGATGATGAATGGTGACTAGGCAGTCTAGCTCCCTTCCCTTCCCTTCCCTTCCCGTCCCTTCCCTTCCCTTCTCTTCCCTTCCCTTCCCTCCCCTTCCCTTCTCTTCCCTTCCCTTCCCTCCCCTTCCCTTCTCTTCCCTTCCCTTCCCTCCCCTTCCCTTCTCTTCCCTTCCCTTCCCTCCCCTTCCCTTCTCTTCCCTTCCCTTCCCTCCCCTTCCCTTCTCTTCCCTTCCCTTCCCTCCCCTTCCCTTCTCTTCCCTTCCCTTCCCTCCCCCCCTTTCCCTTTCCCTTATTCACAAAATCATCACTTTCATCAGTTTTGTGGTAGTATACATAATGATCTCTCTTGTCATGTTGTTTTTACCTCCTCACTTAATGCATTATTTAGCGATTACATAAAACTTTTTAAAAAATTTTTTGGTAGGCCAAAAGGATTGTCTTCCTCAGTGTGTCCTCTGTAATCTCAGGGCTATAAAGAAGCATCTAGGGAGAAAGATGGTTCTGGACAGGTGAATAAAAACCTCAAAAAATCTGGTTGTCTTTCGGTTTATTTTCCTTAACTTTCTGTAAACCACTGATTTCTCCTCACTTTGACCATAACAGATGCATTCCTACCCCAAATGCACAGGAAATGCATACTAAAACTTCTTTCAAGTGAGGCTTAAGTGCATTCTATAAATGATTTTATCAGTATTTCTTCTCTTCT
>NW_005054390.1:1543081-1551810 GCF_000277835.1 Geospiza fortis
CCCCCCCACCCCAAATCTTTGCATCTCAAATCCACTACGTATTTTATCAGCACAATGGCGTTGCTCTGATTCATTAGCATAAAGGACTTGCTGACAGATGACTCCTGACTGACCACAAATTGAAGACCACTGGGAAATCCTATGCTGCTGCAGCCAAGATGTCTAATCTGAGATGTAATGGATTGCTTTTCCACAGTATTGAGCAGCAGAAAAATTAACAGCGAGCTTCACTGTTATGGCACTTTGGTTTGGATTACTTTTTTTCTTGAATTTTTTAAAGGAAAAGAATAGATCCACCTCATGGTAAAGATTCAACTTTCTTTTAAAATGGTTATGTGTATCATATATGAAGAAATTGCGCCTCTCCACCATTTGCTCGAGTAATTTTTTAGGCAACTCGCCTAGTCTCCAATGTAAGCCTAAAGACTATAAAATCAACAATTTATTTTCCCAGCAAAATTTGTCACTTCTTTTGTAACTGTTAAAAGTGTATTTGAGCACCATCTTACACAATTTTCTGTTTAGCATACTCATTCTTCTTGGTAAAATTATGTCACAAAATCCAGCATCTGCCTAACTTTCCTGTAATCATCTTTCATCATGTGAGACATATAAAAGGGAAAAGTGAAACAAAATCCCAAACATCTGTACTATTTTCTAGTTCTACAACCAACTATTTTGAGGTAGGTTAAGCCCAGCAGCATAGGAGACAGTCTAGACTTTATTAGAATTTCTATAATATTTGAAAAATATTCAGATGCTTTGATGGAGTAAAAAGAAGCAAAATTTGTGAACCTCTTCTATGATGTGCATTTTTACACTTAGCAACTCTGAAATTAAGAAAGGGAAGTCCTTGCCATATTTCTAAACATTGAAAGAGATTTTGTGTACTTAGTGTTTTGAGTTTTTTTTTTTAATCTGGGTGATTTTCAGGACCAGAATTTAATACCTGTTCCTCAAAATTTATGCAGTCATGAGCAAGAATCTTTGACCTGTGAAAACCAGAAATATTACATGTGCACAGAAATATTGCGTGTGCATGTTTACATTACATAGAAGAACTGAATGTTTAAGAATCTCTCTCCTGAGCAAATAAGATGACTTCAGGAGTTCTAAAACCTAGGTCTCAAATCTATTTTCAGTTAATCCCCCATTTGATCTATTTATGCTACTAGCTGTCAGCTAATTTCAATGGTATTATAAGGTCATTTGTGTAGGTACTTGTTAGAGGATATATGATTAATGAGATTCTCACCACTACCTTCGAAACACTGGTAGCAGTAGAAAGATTATTTAAACCAAAGAAGTGTGCTGAGTAAAGAACACAATAGGATTGTAAAGCCCAGTTCCAAGACACAGGAGAAGAAACACAAACATTCACTGCCACAATGGATCAGAAAAGGTCTCTTTCTGCAAATGTTAAGAACAAGCAGTAGTAGGTTAACAGGTCTCACACTGCTAATAAATTGAAGAGCAAATGGCTACACAAATCTGATAAAATCTTCTTGATCTCTGAAGTTTGTGAAGGATTATTTTAGCAATTTATGTCTGAAGCTCAGTTAAATTCTGAAGAGGAGAAATTGAAAAAACAAGTGAGTTCTGGAAATTCAGCCTAGATGGATGTAGGGTTGCTTTGTAGAAAAAAATCACACAGTACTAGAAAAGAGAAAGAGATTCTTGAAACACTCTTGAAAACTGAGATATAATCATAAAATCACTTTTTTTTTAATGTTCTATATAGTTACATAGTTTTAATATTCTATATAGTGGTCATAAGTCAAGGTACATATAGTTTTAATGTTCTATATAGTGGTCAAAACCAGTCCCAAATATAAAGTTTCATTGCACTGGGATCAGCACTTTCTCTATGAGGCTGTTGCTGTTGCTTTCTCAGCTCTAGAGTACAGGAAAAACATGAAGAATAAGAGAGAAGCTGTGGTGTTTAAATGACATGTACAGTTCCTGGAGAATTCTATGGAAACAGCAAAGATGAACAACATGGATAGACAGACAGTTAGCTCATGCATCTTAATCTCAGGATGTTTTGGGTGTGTGCTTTCCACAACACTGCCTGGACTGGACTGGGAGCTGGATTCACTGTATGTATTTCCCACGGAGAGAAAACCTTCTGCTGGCATTCAAGAGTGCCTCAACAAGTCATATCTGATAAAGAGTGATTCTGTGTCTGAGAAAAATTCTGCTAATGACAGCATTCTGTTAATGTAATGTAATTTAATAAAGCCATTTTTGAAAGAGAATGTTGCTTGTAATTTAGTGATATGCATATTATTTTGAATGCCAGGATTTGCATGAAATGAATTGGGTCATTTCTAATTATGCCCTTACTTATATTGTATCTTTCAAATATTTCTCAGATAAAGAAATATGGTCTAAAAAGGCTGTAAAATGTGTAGTAAAAGAAAAAAGCCAAAACCATGTTGGAAACACGGTAATTTCCATGGGCCAAATTCCAACTTTACTCACAACTGTGGCCAATACCACTGAAGTTAATGGAGTTGAAAAGGGTGTAAGTTAACTCAGACTTGGCCTTGTGTGTTTCCAGATTTGTCCCTTGTGGCTTACAATAGAAGGAAATTATTTGATTTTTTAAAAAACAAACTCTGACAGCTTGAGGTGGAAGCTAATGTCTCTTTTCTGCCAAAAATCATATAATTTGGGGTGGAAAAATATACTTTATAGTCCATGATGAAACTAAGTGCTTACTGGATGTCATACTGAAATGGAATTGTATTCTCCAGATTGCTGTACAGTTAGCATAATGATATATAATGGTACATTTTTTCCCCTGTTATGTATTTCCCTGCACTCTGGCTGTTACATACATACCAAGTTTATTGTCTTACAATACGAAAATCAGTGTAGATTGATTGTCTTACAATCACTGTTAGCCATTCAGGGGACAGGGATTTGTATAATTGCTGCACAGTCTCATTGACAATACTGTGACTATTCAAATGTCCATAGTCAAGCTGTTAGTGTAGCTCTTGACCTAAATGTGTGAAGTATGCTAGATATTTAGAGGTCCCTCTGAAATCAGTGGAAACTACTATGAAGCTCAGCACCTTTAAAACCCTTGCCATCTGGCCTATCTGGTTCTTATGCTTGAGGTGAAAGTCAGAAGTGTTTGCCAGCAACTTACATGTGGCTTCTGCTTTTCTTTTTTGGTGGAAATACAAAAAAATTTGGACAAACACTAAAGACATGGGTGATAAGTTCAGATATAGCATGAAATATTGGAAAAGTCATCTGGTTTTAAGTGTATACAGCAAAAGAAGGCTAATATTTCCCATATTACTATTATTCAATTGGACTTTCCATTCATTTTTTATATATAGGCAAAATCTGTGTCCTCGGAACAACAAGCATGCATAAGTATAGACATTTACCCTTTTTAATCACTCTTTTGGCAGGAGGGAGAATATCTGGCATTTTATGGAAACTTTTGTGGTTTAAAACCTCAGCTTAGGGGAGGAGGATGGAGGAAGGGAGGGTTGGGAAGCAAGGGAATAAAGCAGTGACGACAGAAGTTACAATAGAAAGCCAGATAATGGCCCTCAGGAGAAAAGTTTTTAAAGCCTTCTATTCTCTTTGAGCAATTTGGCAAGCTCTTTTGTTTGTACATTCGTATACTTTCTGTATTTAGTTTTTAATAGCCATATCCTTCTCTGAAAAAAACACTTTCTCTAGCTCTTAGCCTGCAAATTCATCAAGTCTGTGGTCTATTACTACTTTAGAAGCAGAATGATCTCTTGAGTTATCATTTAAAAATGATAAAAACTGAAGAAGATTAATAATAATTTCATTTTCAATTCAACTCTTCAAAAGTTTTGCCAGAGATGCTAAATTAATTGTATGTTTCTAGGAAATTACCATTATGCATGGTGTTTATGACTAATGTAACATCTGTTTGAAGATATTATACTGCTCTTTCAAGGCTTATAGCACCTTTTGGTTCTTAAGAAATCATACAATCATAAAATAACCTGGTTTGGAAAGGATTTAAAAAATCGTCTGGATCCAAACCCCTTGCTGAGGGCAAGGACACCTTCATAGGTTGTTCTGAGTCCCATTCAAACCTAACCTTGAACATTTCCAGGGATGGGGCATCCAAAACTTCTCTGGGCAACCTCTTCCTCTACTTCACCTCTCTTACACGGAAGAATTTCTTCCTAATTTCTATATTCAACCTACAATTTTTCAAACTGTGAGTTTGAAGCCTTCAAACTCACCTTCCACCTTCCTGTCACTACATGTCCTTGTAAAAAAGTCTCTTTCTGGCTTCCTTGAAGGCTCTTTTCAGGTACGGGAAAGCTGCCATTAGGTCATCAGGTCGACATCTCTTGTCCAGACTGAACAATTCCATTTCTCTCAGCCTTTCTTTACAGCAAAGGTGCTCCAGACCTCCAGTGATCTTGGTGACCTTTGGACTCGCTCCAACATGTCCTTTCATGTCCTCCCTGCGCTGGGAGCCCAGAGCTGATGCAGCACTGCAGGTGGGGTCTCAGCAGAGCAGAGGGGCAGAATCCCCTCCCTGGCCCTGCTGGCCATGCTGCTCTGGATGCAGTCCAGCACACGTGTGGCTCTCTGGGCTGTGAGTGCCCACGGCTGGGTCAAGTCCAGCCCCTCATCCACCCGGAGCCCCAGTCCTTCTCAGCAGGGCTGCTCTGATCTGTTCATCCCCAGCCTGTGTTAGCACCGGGGGTTGTCCTGACCCAGGTGTGGCACCTTGCACTTGATCTTATTAAGCCTCATGAGATTTCCATGGACTGACTACTCAAGCTTGCCCAGGTCCTTCTGGATGCCATCCCATACTTCAGGTGTATCAACTGCACCATTTTGCTTGGTGTCATCTGTGAATTTGCTGGCAGTGCACTTGATCCCTCTGTTCATGTCATTAATGAAGATATTAAATATCACTGGTCCCAGTATGCACCCTTGGGACATCACTTGTCCCTGATGTCCATTGGGACTCTGAGCCATTGACCACTACTGTCTGGATGCCACTGTCCAAACAATTTCCTATCCATCTAACAGTGCAGACATTGAATCCACCTCTATCCAATTTTAGAGAGAAAGATGTTGTGGGGGTCCATGTCAAAGGCTTTACAAATGTCCAGATAAATGGCATCTGTAACCCTTCCCTTGTCCACTGATACAGTCACCCCATCAGCCACAGGGTTGGTCAGTGAGGGCTTGCTCTTCGTGAAGCCATGCTGGCTGTTTTGAATCAGATGTGTTTCAAATCAAAATGTGTTTTGCTATATGTGTGAAAGTAGCATACTGTATTCTCATTATGTTGACGTGACTGACAGTTCAGGCTACTGAGCTAACTGTCAGAAAAATAAACGTGTCTTGATTAAAAGACAAATCCAATGTCTCTTTCCATAGGTCATAGCAACTTTTCCATGGCTTAGCTCTGTAATGCAAGATAGTTAATCTGTTTTTTCTCAACAAATTAAACCCTTGTGAGTATTTGTGTCCATGTCTAAGAACAACACACCATCAAAACTGTGAGATTGTCAGGAGAGTAGACCTGGTATGAGAGTGATTTGTGTAGTATGAAGTACAACATATCTCACTGGGAAACTGGAGAATTCAAAATAGTCTATTCAAAAGATAATGAGATTCTTTGATTCTTTTTTCTTCACAGAATTTTGAAGGAAGTCACCACCACTTTTGGTTGGGCTAGTGAACAGAAACTGTACCTATACATTTAGTCTTTTCATCAAGTTAAATGCTTTTGCCCTCTCTGGGAATTACTGTCAGGATACTTTTAAAAGCAAACTCTGCCTATGTCTGCATGGACAGATATATCACATGATCTAAAGAAGATCAGTGTCTTTCTGGAGAAGCAGCTAGGATCCATATAACATGGATTGGGATATTGAAAAAAATCATATCTCATGGCTATTTTAGCCACTAGATCCAGCATTTTCTTTCCTCTGCACAAAATCACAGAAACTCTGACTCAAAATAAGTGTTTATTCAGGATGGGAAGAGATAGGTATTCTTACGTAATTTCCTAAGTAATGAAGAGGTGGAAATAATTATAAGAAATGTAACTTCTTTTTCAGTTTTATCTAATCCCAGCAGTTTCCTGGGATTACACAAAGATAAATATAGGTAAATATAGGTTAACCTGAAAATTGGAAACAAATCATACAATCATAGAAGGTTTTGGGTAAGAAAGGACTATAAAGATCATTTAGTTCCAACTGCCCTACTATGGACAGGGGTACCTTCCAGGGGTAGGACATTCACAATGTCACTGGTCAAACTCGTCCCTTGCCTCACCACCCTCACACAGAAAAATTTCTTCCTAACATCTAATCTAAACCTGCTCTCTTTCATTTTTCATCACTTTCCCTTGATGTCTGTTGTGACTCTGAGCCAGTGACCACTACCCTCTGGATGTCACCATCCATTCTTACTCATCTAGCAATCCACTTATCAAATCCCCCTCTCTCTAATTTTAGAGGGAAGGATGTTGTGGCGTACTGTGTCAAAGGCTGTACAGAAATCCAGATAAATGACATCTGTAGCCCTTCCCTTTCCCACTGTTGCAGTCACTCCATCATAGCAGGCCACTTGATTGGTCAAGCAGCACTTGTTGATGAAGCCATGCTAGCTGTCTTCCAGATGCCTAAACATAGCTTCTAAGAGGATCTGTTTCCAGCAGTTCTCAGAGTTCTCCTTTCGACCTTTTTTAAAGACAGGCACAAATTTTCCTTATTTTCAGTCACCTGAGATTTCGCCTGTCTGCCAAGACTTTTCAGATATCATGGAGAGTGAAAGGGACTCTGCTCCCCTACCCCCCATCCTGCCATCCATCCAATTGAGAGGTGTGGAAACACTGGTTGCCATTGAACATTGAGGCAAAAATTTGTTGAATATTTCCACTTTCTCCTCATCTGCTACTTCCAGTTTTTCACCCTTGTTTATCAGAGAGGGTCACCTTCTTTGACTTTCCTTTCCTGGTTCACATGCCTGTAAAAACCCATCTTCAAGTCCCTTGCCAGGTTCTGTTGCAGCTTCATCTTGGACTTCCTCACCATAACCCTACAAAACTGTATTTCATCTCTGTATTTTTCTCAGGTTATCTGCACTTGTTTCCATTATGTGTGCATTTTCTTCTTTTCCTTTAGTTGGCCCAGCAGTGTCCTACTAAGCCATACTGGCCTCTTGCCTTCTTACTCCTGGGGATTGCCAGCTTTTAAGCTCAGTGGAACACTTCCCTACAAATCTTCTATCTCTGTTCAACTTCCTTGTCTCTGAGGGAAGTCTCCCAGTAAATCCTGTTGACTGTTTCTGTGAAGAGCTGGAAATTTGTTTTCCAGAAATTCAGGGGCATAACTTTTTTCCTGACTTGTATTCCCAGTACGGCAAATGTATGATCACTGCATCCTAATGCATGATCACTGCTGCCCAGGCTCCCCGCAGTTTTGATGTTCAAGATTAGCTTGCCTACATCAGCTCCAGTATTGCATCCCCTCTGGTAGGGCTGCTGTCTATGCCCTGGCTCAAGAGAGTATCCTTCATGGATTTCCTGAGCCCTCTGGATTGCCTGTGCTATTTTTTTCAGCAGGTATCAGAGTGGACAAGAACCTGTGAGTGTGATGCATCCAGCAGCTGGAGCATTGTGAATACAGTTCCCTTCATCTGCAGTAGACACCACCCATGGGGATCCCTTTGTTGATTTTGTTTCTGATTCTTACCCACAGACTTTTGACCTGCCCACGGTTTTTCTGCAGATGCAGCCCTTCACACTTAATCCATCTCTTGATGTAGAAGGCAAACTCTCCATATCTTCTTCCCCCCCAGTTTCTTCTGAATACCCTGCAGCCACCAATAGCCATCATTAATAGTTTCTCCCACCAAGTTTCAGTATGGGCAACAAGGTCATAACTTCCTAGCAGCAGAGTGGCTTCCAGCTCCTCCTGTTTGTTGCCTGTAATGTGTGTATTTTTGCACTTCAGGTGGGCTGATGGCCATGTTGCCTGCCTGGAGGAACACCTTTAAATACTTTGATATATTTTCCTGTTTTTTTCCCCAGTTATCTGTTTTTCCCTGTTTCCCTGTTACTGGTTTCTGCTATGCCAGAAGTCCCTAGCTCATCTCCGTGAGACTGGAAGTGTGGCCCAGTATGGCTAGCATTCAGAGCCACTGGCAGTGGGCCCTTGCTAGCACCCATCCCCCTAACCTTGGCCTGTCATCCCACAGTTTGTGAGTGTGATGGGTCTTTCTGTCCTATCACATCTAGTTTAAAGCTCTGTCAATGAGCCCTGCTAGTTCCATTCAGTGTAAACTGTATACAGCAGTATTTTCAGTCTTGTGAGCCAAATTGTCCTTAAACAGATGGATCTAATTGTGATTTATGAGTGCTTGTCTCAGGAAACAAAATTTGGCTGTGAATTTGATGCATGTGTGGGAGTGAGTGTGCAAGCCTGCCTGGGTATGTGTGCAGATATTACTGAGGTAAAACCCTCTAGCGCTCAGTGGGAAAAGAGAGAGAAAAAGGTTAGTTTGTTGTTCTATTGCTAGGATTTTAGCCTGTCCATCGGAAAGAAGTTGGAAGACAATACTGAATCAGATCCTTATAGTTCATTGTAAAGTGTTCATCTATTTTAAATAATGGCAAAGGCTATTGCCATCCTAGTCAAGAGCCAATATCCATTTTTTTGCTTTTTGTAAAATTCTAAAAGGAAATT
>NW_005054390.1:1551886-1553741 GCF_000277835.1 Geospiza fortis
TGTTAGGTGCGAACCTCACTGGCTAACGTACAACATTAAGTCTGCTGAAATGCTTTCTGAATCATTGAGCTGTTTAATTTAAATAAGCAAGTACATTTATAGGGTAGTGCATACTGACCTATGAGAATATGCACTCCACTTTTATTTACTCTACACATTTTGTGGAAACATGAGAGTTCCAGATAGGAACTGAAAGTATAGATTAAATGGTATGATTTTTCTGCAAGAAAGCTATCTTTACAAGGCTTTGAAAATGTCCACTGATTCCTCCAGCTTCCCAAGAAAACTATTTGAGTAGTAATGGTGTTCATAAAAACTACTGCCTCATCAGAGCTGATAGACCTGATGCCCTATGTCAATGCTAATCATTACCATCACCTAGTTACCATTTTCATGGCTGAATCCAGACTTCTCATGAGCTTTACTATTAATCTTTGATCTACTTTGAAATGGCTGATCAGAGTCATAAACTTAACAACTCTAGCAATTGCTGTCAATGATTTTATAACACCCTGAAATGAAATAGACTGTTTTTTTAATAACACCTTCTAATAATTGCATTAATGCAACTGTCAAGCACATTGAAATTCAATACAACTTCAGTTTGATCTGATAATCTGAACAAGGTGCTGGCTGAAATGAAATTCTGATTGGTGCTTGGCTCACATTTCCAGAATATACAATGAGCATTCTATCAGAATTATAATTTTAAACCCTCTTTAAACTTCTGTCATATCCAGGTTTATACTAAGTTCTTTCTGAAAATGCAAATGTGGTAGTTGATTCTGCTACTCCTTCATACCTTGCAATTATCTTGAATCCTTTACCAATTATACTCAATCAGATGCTGTATTGACTGCAGAAGAGATTTCAAGATCTGCCTCACAGCTATTTCTCATTATTATAATCAAAAGCGTATGTTTTGTGATGAGCTCTGCTTTCAAATGGAGTTTGGGAAAAAGGACTTCTCATTTGTAGACAAAATTAAGTCTCAAGGGTTTCTAGTCTTTCACAAGTTGCCTCTGAACAAATTTTGATTCTTCAAAATTTAGGATGTTTATTCTAAATGACACTTGAGCATTTAATTTTGGTTATTTATTAAATGCATGAAAAGCCCTCAATGAAATGACCCAAGTTGCCTGTAGCTGATCTGAACTGGGAAATAAACTTTTACAAAAAGCATGAAACATCCACATCCACATGTGGGGAGTATTTAATTGCCACTGTTTTTTGGTTGTGGGGTTTTTTTTTTGTTTGTTTGTTTGGTTTTGGTTTTTGTTAGTTTAGTCTTTTGTTTTTGTTCTAACACCACAGAATGTTATATAAGTGGATTTTTTTCTTCCTGCTACCCTTATATAATATTTTAAAGTGGATGTTTATGCAATTTACAAACACGCACAGACAATGACAAGGAATTGTATTATTAACATTTAACTCCTGCTACAAAGATTTTGAGATTTTCCTTCTTCTCACACAGAAGGTCTGCTTCTGCTCTGAAGGTACATCCTGAAGGTACTGGTATATCAAAAACTTGATCTGTGTAATTTCTCAAACAGTCATTTGTCCAAATTGTTTTTAAAAATTCTTAGTACCAGGGACTTTATGACATCCCAGGACAACTGACGCTCGTCGTTTACTGTTTCTACAGATATAGCATGCTTCATTTCTTTACTTGAAACTAGACTTATGTTTTCTTGCATGCTTTATATAGCCCTTCTATGTCTACCTGCTTATCCTGCAGTCATGTCATGTAGTTCTCAAGACCTTTCAAGCACTGAGTAGCAAAGTCAGCAGAGGCTTTGCTGAGTACACTGGAGGTGAAAATTTACATAACAACCTATGTTTTGCTAAAGCA
>NW_005054390.1:1553774-1609675 GCF_000277835.1 Geospiza fortis
CAGGAGTTACTAATACACAACAGAACTTACTCATTATCAACTCATTGGAAATATTTTTCTCCATCTTTTCTAAGCAGTTAATGCCAGTCCTGCCTAAGTATGTGCCAGGTAGCTAACTTAATGAATCATGAAGCCTCTGCAGTTCATGGGGTTACTCTTCATGAATTCATTATGAATAGCTTGATGCACTGGATTTTACTTTTCCAGGCAGGTTCTCAGAAACACCAATAAATTCTTTAGGTTCACTTTATGTTTAAATTCTATTCTCCACTATATCTGTATATCTGTTATCTGTGAATTTGTAGAAGGGCTATAGGGGTGGCTTCTGTGTGAAGCTGATAGAAGCTTCCCCCATGTCTGATAGGGCAAATGCCAGACAGATCCAAGACAGTCTATTTGATGGCTGAGACCATGGACATCATCAGCCTCTGGGATAATATATTTAACAAGCAGGAAAAAGTTATTTTGCAGGAACAACTGTGGCCAGAGTAGAGAGGAGTGAGGTTGTGTAGGACAGTTCTGCAGATGCCAAAATCATTGAAGAAGAGGGAAGAAGTGTTCCAGGTACCAAAGCATAGTTTTCTCTGAAGCTTGTAGTGAAGACCATGGTGAAGAGGGCTGTCCCCCTGCAGCGGGGAGGTCCATAGGGGAGCAGATCTGAAGGATGCTGTGGCTCCATGGAGAAGCTCCTGCCAGGTGGTGAGGTGTGACGGTGGTCACATGGTAGTTTAGGTGAAGGAAGAGACATAGATCCTTGACTCCATTATAGAAGGCTTGATTTATTATGTTATGATATATACATATACTATACTATACTAAAAAGAAAAAGAAAGGAGAGTTTCCAGAAGCTGCTAGCTACCTAGCAATAGAAAGTAAAGAAGAATGAAAAACAAACCAGCTCTCTCGGACACAGTCCGAGAGATCTCAGCTCTGGATTGGTCATTAATTATAAACATGCAAGTTGGGCCAATTCAGACAGACTTGTTGCATTCCACAGCAGCAGATAATCTATTGTTTATGTCTTGCTGCTGAAACTCTCAGCTTCAGCAGGAAAAATCCTGAAAGAGGATTTTTCATAAAAGAAATGTCTGTGACAGTGAGGCCCTGTGAAGAGAGGGGCACACAATGGAGTGAGTTTTCTGGCAGGACTTGTGACCCTATGGGACACTCACACTGGAACAGGCTGCTCTGGAAGGACTGCATTCCGTGGGCTGGACCCACACTGGAACAGTTTGGAAAGAATTGCAGCCTGTGGGAAGGACTCATGTTGGAGAAGTTCCTGGAGGACTGTCTTCCATGGGAGGGATCTCATACTGGAGCAGGGGAAAGAGAAGAAAGAAACAATGAGACAATGGTGATGAACTGACTATAACTTCCATTCCCCATCCCTTTGTGCTGCTCAGGGGTAGGAGGTAGAGAATTAAAAAATGATGTTTAGCTCATGAAGAAGGATGGGGTGAGGAGCAGATATATTAAGGTTTGTTTTCATATCTCATTACCCTATTCTGATTTGATTGATAATAAATTAAATAAATTTCTCTGAGTCTGTTTTATCTGTGACCCTAATTGGCAATGATCTGTCGTTGTCCTTATCTCAATCTATGAGTCCTTCATTATATTTTTCTGCCTCTGTACAGGTAAAGTGGGGGGTGGTAGAGCTGCTGTTGGGCTCCTGATGTCCAGTCATATTCAATCCACCACAGAAGATAAGTAAATATCTCTTTACCATTACAGTATACACATGCCATTTATAAAATACTGAGTAGGTTCAGATCCAGGACAGGTAGCTCACCAATGTAGCATTAGGTGCCTTACTTCAGACTTCAAACCTTTCAGTCTCAACACATTCTCAACATAATCTTTAATGGCTTTAGTGAGCATCACACATTTTACTAAATATGTATAATAAAATCCATTAATATTTCTTAATTATCTCATTTTTTTACGCAGTGGATTCTGCTAGCTCTAGTACATGTGTCACAGAGGCAGCATACATGTCCATACACTTATCTTGAATTCCACAGGGTTAATTAGTGACAATTGTACATTGCAAAATAAGATAGTAATTTTACAGTTTAAAAAGCTTCAGTACCAATTCTCGGTGATGCAATATTGATGATTATTATGTTGTGTCTCTGTCTTCCTTCTTCATTGTCCAAAGTACTGATGTATGTACAAAAACTACATAATACTTTGAACAGCATATATTAAAGGATTAATTCAACAATATCTTAGTCTGTGCAATGGTTTCCTATTAATTGGATGTTATAAGAAATAATTTAGTAAAAATGCCACAGATTCTTGCTGTAAGTGCCAATACTAAAAGTGTACAAAAAATGTGACATTAGATGTATTCACAGCTAGAGGAGAGTCACATAGCTTGCTTATGAAAAACATATGAAAGACAAAAGGCTAGATAAAAATTCACTGCCAAAAATTATATTCTACATGTGTGCAAGTAGACAGCATATGTCCAGATATAAAGACCATGTAAGAAATTCCAGAGCCATGGGAAATTGTGTATTCACCACGTACCTTGGACTTCCTAACTTGTCCTCCCGTCACTAATCCAACTTTCTTAGGATTCATTTTGGCATTCAAGTTCCTAAATATACTCAAACAGATGTAACTCCTTCAATAAAATTCTTACAGGAATATTGTCTTTCCTGTATCGAATTCACTGGTGTGCACCCAGATTGGACAAAATTTCATTCTGGACCAGGGACAGGTGTGAGTTTCAATATTCAAGATTTCTCATTGTTAGTGCAGAAGTTTTGCGTACTTTGAATGTTAATATCAAATAATTTTAAATAAATATAAACATTTTAAATTCTAAAATTTCAAACACTATTTTCATTTCACTAGACTGCCTTTTCATAAGCGGCATAACATGTACCTGAAAAAAGTAAACATGAAACTATTTGAAATGTTGAGAGAGATGATAGGCAGATAGGTAGATATCACTGCAGATTTCTCACACATAAATAATTTTCAAATTTTTTTAGTTAGTAAGTTACAAATAAACTTATTAATATAAGTTAAATAAACTTTGTTAATATCTTTGAGTTCCTTGGACTGCATGCACATGAATGAATTATCGGTGACATCTTTCCTGTATCTTAAAGACTGACTTTTAGAATAAGTTTAGAAAACATGCTCTGTTTGGATATGCTGAAAAAGTCTTTTCTGCCAAACTAGTTACAAGGCAAGCAAATATGGTAGAATTTTCTTTCAGACTCTGTAAGTGTCAGTATGTGGTATAATAGTGCTCTTTCTGCACTAATATGAATGATAATGTATTTGATTTGACTATAAACTATCATTTTTAAGTGAATCAAAATAACTGTTATGTATTTCTCAGTATTGCACCAAAATAATAAAGCAAAAAGCCTGTCACAGTTCTTTACAACTGGAACCAAGAAAGAAAAACCTACCCCAAGTTAATACAGCAAAGCCATGAAAAATTTCTGCTGTAGCTGAAACAAAGTCAGCCTCTGCTACATGTATGTCTGGTAAAAGAAGAAGAAAACATTAGCCAGCCTGAACATACAGATTAGGAAATATGCTGTATTTACAGCTGCTGCTTCTCTGAGGAAACATGTGACTCAAAATAGCAAGAGAATCACAATAACCATAGATATACAAATCCTATTGACATTGTAGCTTCAATGCAAATTATAGATTGTAAATAAGATTCATTGTAATTCAATATTGCAAAGAATTGGTATGGTTTTGAACAAGGGGATAAAATCCACTGTGCACTGCAGAACTCACCTTTGCAGCTCACCGACATTTTAGGCTGTTTTCCCACCCATTTGCTATGTCTGGTCGTATGTCAATGACATTCTGTCATTTACATTAATGTCATCTGAGTTTTGTTGTCATAGCTATAGGTGGATCAGTGCCTAACATCATGCCAAACAATGGGAAACAAACCTGAAGTTATCTGAAGTCTGCAGCTCAGAGAACTTGAATTTTAGGGGATTTTTTAAAGTATGTACATTTACAAGATTAAAGAAATAAATATTTTTCCTCAGTATCTCATTAATATCTTCTTTTTCCCCCTGGGAAAAATTTCCTAGCTTTTAACAGTGCACTGCCAAGCAATAGCATTGGAAGCATATTTGTCTCAGAGCAGAAGTTTTACTGCTATTCCATTTGAATACTTTCCAAACATTTACTTCCTGTAACACCACAGTAAGCTCCTACGAGAATGAAATGCAAGGGAATTTAACAAGCACACAGCATAAACTCCAGATTAATTAACTTTTTTTATTTGGATATGTCCAAGAATACTCCCAAACACAACCCTAGTAGTCACGCAAAAGGATCATAAGCATCTGAAAATACAGAGGCGATTATTTTTCTCTCAAAATATCAGGAAATTTATTTTGTTAAAAATAAATTGATACTTGTCTTACAAAGTCTTTATTCTAAGACCTAAAGCTGGTGAAATGTAAATGTCTTTGGTATCTTGCAAGTCTATCCAACCAAACTTCTTTTGGCTAGCATTTTTCAAGTTCCTGAGGAGGAAATAATGTAAGAAATGGCACCTTTATTTAGTCAGATTTGAACTCCTCACTCAAGGAATAAGACTTTCAAAATTTTTGTTGCAACATTTTATGATTAAAAATTACTTTGCAATTTTGCGAAGTTATGGATTTGTTTTCATTTAAAAGGGATAAGTTTTTTTTTCTGAAAATTTCTTGGAGACCTCCACAACTTTTCTATGCCCTGTTTTGGACTCTTTTGTATGTCCACAGGAATCTGGTCTGTAACATACTGGTGACCTCTGGCTGGACCTTTCAGGAATAGGATAAGGATTTCACTGTGCTATATTGAGTATTGAATTTGTATGCGCGCTACTCAGTGTGAAGTACAGTTCCTAAAATCAACAGATTAAATTTTTCCATTGGAAAACAACTGTTTTGGCTTGTTATGCAAGCCATAACAATGATGATTATCCCAGGTTTAAAATATACACTCCATATTGATCCTAATAATGGTAATACAGAAATGAATTATTTTGTGTTCCTCAAATAGAGGAATATATGTGAACTGAATAATGAAAGGCTGTTTAAGTACATTCATTAGCACTATTTACATGGGCAAATACTATACAACATGGAAAAATGGAAATTAAAATTTGATTTTCATAGTCACATGGATGAAATGAGATTATAAATTGTTCACATTAGCTGTAGTCTTCCTTTACTTTCAACATATAAAATAAATCAAGCCATACTTATACATTTATATATTAGCTCAGTTTGTCTCAGGAACTCTTATTAATCAGTGCAAGTATGTGATTGATAAATTTGTAACTAGACTCTGTATCTGCTGAGCTTGGATTTTCACACAGTATAATTTCTTTCAAATTTCCTCAGAAGAAAAAAATTGTTGTTGTCTTCTCTCATCCTGTCAGTCTAAGAGTTCTCTAAAACAGATCTCTTTATTTAGTACAGTTTTCTGAGATGTTGACCCAATATATTTATACTTTTAGGCATGATATTCCCACTGTTTACAGCCAAACAGGATATAAAGATCTCGCATCATCAAGCAAAATTTTTTCTTCATTATGCCACTTGCATATTTTGTTAGTGTAAGAATTTTTGTGCCATTGATTTCAGCGTATATTAGTATTAATTCTAATGTAAACACATGCACAATCACATAAGCAAATGGACTGCTGTTGAACAAACCCTAAAGTCTTTTCCAATTTCTTTCAGTTTAGAATTACATAAATAAGAGAAACAATTTTGAATATGTTTGTGATTAGAGATGGAAAATATGACTGTATGCTGGCATTTTTTTCACTTCGGTGACTTGTGTTTGTCTATTTCCCTATGTAATATATCAGAAAATTGAGGTATCCCATGTGTCTTAGGCTTAATCTTATCCTTGGCATGAACAGCTATCAGAGCCAAATATTCAAAAATTAAGTTTCCCTTCTTCCCTTGTGGTTGTATGTTGACAAGTGCATTATGATCCATTTGCATAAATGATCTTCAAATAGCTGTCAGTAAGAGCTATGTTTAAACATTGCCATGAAACTTCCTAAGCAGATCAGATTACAAGAGCAAACTGTCAAAGAAAGGAAGTTATCAGGTAAGCAAGACTCTTCTTCTGTCTTTCATGACCACAGGGAGCAGTCCTATCTGTTGGATTTCTAAAGCTGTAGTATCTCAGTCTAGAGAGAGAGAGAACAAATGATGGAGAATAATGCCAGATTCCTTAGGACCTAGGAAACCAGTCCCTAAGAAACATGCAGCAATGCTTCAAATACAATTTACAGAAACACAGAGTATTCTGAGTTGGAGAGGACCCACAAGGATCATTTAAGTTCAACTCCTAAGTGAATGGCTCCTGGGGATCTTGGTGTTACTAACGCCATGCCCTAAGTGAGCTAATCTCATAATACTGGTGGAGACTGAAAGCTGAGGTTCTGCTTCTTTGGAGGATCAATGGGGGTAAACAAAATGTTTTGATAGAAACAGCGTACCTATTTTTCAAACTTTTAAAGAATAAGAATTCAGAGAGCTGAATACATGCACTGTGCCAACTGGTGCTTGATCTCTCTGATACTTTGTTATTTCAAACTGGCAATCTATCTAGCTCTAGAGATGCTTCTTAGATGGATTTATGTTTTAATTCCTCTCCAGGTTTGCCCTTACACATTACCTTGTGTCACAGGTACAGCACTCAATCTTGACTGAATGTCTGTGGCTTGAATCTGATCCCATCTTGTCTCTTTCAGCTATGGCAAACTGACTCTGAGCCAATGCTCTATGGGCAAGTGCCAATTGCCAGTTCATCACCCTTTTAAATACTGAATAATTTGCATGACTACAGGCATGCTGAAATAATCTCAGAGGACGAGAAGCTAACAACGTGAGGTATTTACAGATGAGCACGATGACAGTTTTTAAGAGGCTGTACATATCCAACCCTAGGACAAGCCTATGCAGAAGTCCAGTTTAGAGAAGTGATATTTTGATGGCATCTGCCCAGCTCCAACATTATCTGATTTTGATATATGCTGGGAAGACAAAGTAAGGTACAGACAGCTGTCATGGGCAAGGTAGTACCAAAAGTTCTGGACTATAATTGTCTTTTCGCAGTGTTTAGGTATGTTTAGGTATGACAAGGGGAGAATACAGCTGAATATTAACAGCTTTACATTTCTGCAACAAGTGACATACTTGAAAAAAGCTAAAAATGACTTCAGCAACAACTATTTCACCTGAGTAATGCAAAAAGCCAAAGAGAGTGGCCTGGGATGGTGTGACAATGAGGCCTGTGATGGCACATACCATCATCTAAATTAGCAAGAAAAAAATTAATGAAGACAGTGTTGCCTCAGCGTAACAAATCCGTGGGTGTCGGCACCATTCAGAAGGCTGAAGCATGAGAAGGCTGGTCTGTCAGACTGGGCTTGGAGTACCTGGCAATTGGGGTCAGGGCCTGACTTGCTGAAGTCCCTAGTTCTGGTTGTGGCTAGTTGTGAACAGGCTTTGTACAGAGCATGGAATGATGCAAGAAGAAGGAAGAAGAGCCAGCAGACCAATACCTGACTCTGTTTCTAGTGTCACCAGCAAAATTGTGCATTCTTTGTTCATGGGTTGGTTTACACGACCTGCTGGCAACAGAAGGGGTACGCTTGTAACAAAGGAGGAAAAGGAGCTTGCACAGGATTTAACAAGATTCATAAAGAGAATTTTAGACCACATTTGAAGGAGAAAGGGGTAAAATCAGGCCCACTAGAGATAAGCTTGAGGGCAGCATGACTTTGTTTGAGGGCTGTTGTACTAGCGAGGTCACTTATGTGTCCATCTCAATAGATGTAGGGTATTGAGACCATGTAACAGGAAAGACATGTGGGCTGTTGATGCCTTAGAAACCAGGTGTGCCTGAGAATGGTGACATAAGCAGTAGAACTTCTCTCCCTGGAAAGGTGGCAGGATCAATATCCCAAATGAACTGCTTCTACACCATGCTGCACACAGCATGGACAAGAAATGGAGGAGCTGGAAGCCACTGTGGAGCAGGAATACTGTGACATAGTCAACATCACAGAATCATGGTGGGATGATTCAGGCAACTGGAATGCTGCAACAGAAGACTTTGAACTCCTCAGAAGGGATAAGCAAGGGAAGGGGTGGGGTAGGCCTGTGTGACAGGGAGTCCAGAGCAGCCCAGAGCTTAATGACAATATATTTAAGTCCTTATGGGTCAGGGAGTTGGGGAGAAGGCTTACAGAGCAAATATCTTAGCTGGAGTCTGTTATGGACCATCCAGCCATAAAGGAAGGACAGATACAAAATGTTCCATATGTAGCTGGGAGAAGTCTTGTCATCATTGGACCACCTTATTTTCAGGGGGGGCTTCAGCTTAGCAGATGTTTTCTGGAAATACAACACAGTTGGGAGGAGGGTAATGAAGGGCAAAATAGCCCCTGAAATTTCAACATTCTTTAAGAAGGAAATCCTAAAGGCTCAGGAGCAGGCTGTCCTGATGTGCTAAAAGACAAACCTTTGAGGCAATAGACAAACTTGACTGAACAGTGAACTGTGGCTGGAAGTGAGGAATATAAAAAGAAACCTGGGGGTCCTGATCCACGGCAAGCTGAACATGAGTCAGCAGTGCCCTGGCAGCCAGGAGAGCTAAGCACGTCCTGGGGGACTTCAGGCACAGCATCACCAGCCAGGTAAAGGAGGGGATTGTCCTGCTCTGCTCTGCTCTGGGGCGGCCTCACCTGGAGTGCTGGGGGCAGTTTTAGGTGCCAAAGTAAAAGAAAAAACACAGTTATTAGAAAGTGTCCAAAGGAGGACTCTGAATATGGTGAAGGGCCTAATGAGGAAGCCGTTTCGTGGAGTGGCTGACATCATTTGGCTTCTTCACCCTGGAGAAGAGGAATCTGAGGGGAGACTGCATAACAGTCCACAGCTTCCTCACAAGGGAGAGCACAGGGGCAGGCACTGATCTGCTTCCTGGCAGCCAGTGACAGGACCTGAGGGAATGGCCTGAAGTTGTGTCAGGGGAGGTTTAGGTTGGAAGTCAGGAAAAGCTTCTTCACCCAGAGGGTGCTTGGTCACCAGAACAGGCTTCCCAGGGAAATGGTCCCAGCACAAGCCTGGTAGAGTTCAAGAAACATTTGGACAATGTTCTCAAGCACATGGTGTGATTCTGATCAATCAGGGAATGGTCCTGTGCAGGGCCAGGAGTTGAACTCAATGATTCTTGTGGGTCCCTTCCAAATTAGGATATTCTAGGGTTCTACAATTCTATTAAAATATTTAAACTTTGAAAAAAGAAACTGAGGAAGACAACAGCATGTCAGGAACTTAAATAGGGAAGAAATTAGAAGCACCAAAACCAGAGTAGAACCTAATCTGGCTACTGTAGTAAGAGACCATAAAAATGTACCTATAAGCACATTAGTGATAAAAAGAAGGATAAGGAGAATCCTCATTATTGGATGTGTGGAGAAGTAGAGTGACAAAAGATGAGGAAAAGGTTGAGGGGTTGAGGTACTCAATGCCTTCTTTGCCTCAGTTAGTTTCCTAAATCTTTTGCCTCAGACCAGTTGTTCTGTGAGGACCCAGCCCCATAAGGTGGAAAACAGAGACGGGGAGCTGAAAGAAGGCCCCAGAAGGCAAGGGAAATGTCAGCAAGCTGCTGCACACAAGTCTATGGGGCTGGGTGGGGTACATCTAAGGGTACTGAGGGAGCTGGTGGAAATGCTTGCTGAACCACTTTGCATCTTTTAGAAGCAGTTGTGGCTAACTGGGGAGGTTTCAGGTGACTGGAAGTTGGTAGATGTGACGCATCTGCAAGAAGGCCCAGAAGGACTGGGGAGTTGCAAACCTGTTTCTCTGTACTGAGGAAGGTCATGGGGCAGATCATCCTGAGTGCCATCACACAGCAAGTGCAGGACAACCCAGGAGTGTCAGAGCCAGCCAGGCTCTGGCTTGTGAAAAGCAAGCCCTGCTTGATAAACCACATCCCCCTATGACAGGGTGACACACTTAGTGGACGAGAGAAAGGCTGTGGATTTTGTGTGCCTTTAACTCATTAAAGCCTTTGACACTTTCCCACAAGATCCATCTGGAAAAATGCTCTGCTCATGGCACACTGTTCAGTGGGTAAAAGCTTGTCTATATGGCTGGGCCCAGAGATTTTTGGTGGATGGAGATACATCCAGCTGGTGGTCAGTGACCAGTGGTGTTCCCCAGGGCTCAATACTGGGGTCAGTTCTGCTTAATATTGTTATTGATGATGTGGATGAATGGATCAAGTGCATCCCCAATAAATTCTCAGACAACACCACATTGGGCAGGACTGATGATCTGTTGCAGGACAGCAAAGCCCAGCAGAGGGATCTGGACAGGATGGATGAATAGGTTGAGGACAATGGTCTAACAAAAGAAAATATTTGGTTGTGCCATTGGGTCACAACAACCAACAGGCTGGGGCAGAGTGGCTGCAAAGCTGCCACAGGAAAAGGACCTGGGGGTGCTGGTGACAGCAGCTGAACATGAGCCAGCAGTGCCCAGGTGGCCAAGAAGGCCAATGGCATCCTGGCCTGTGCCAGCAATAGTGTGGCCAGCAGGAGCAGGGCAGGGATTTTCCACTGGTGAGGCCATACCTTGAATCCTGTGACCAGTTTTGGGACTTTCACTAAAGGAAAGATGTTGGGGTGCTGGAGTGAGTCCTGAGAAATTCCACAAAGCTGTTAAAGTCTCAAGAGGAGCAGCTGTGGAAACTCGGGGTTTTTTTTTCCTGGAGAAAAGGAAAGTGATAAGGGACATTTTAATTCTCTGTAACTACCTGAAAGGAGGTTGTAGTCAAGTAGGAGTTGGTTTCCTCCCAAGTACCCAGCTTCAGAAGAAAATGAAATGGCTTCAAGTTGCATCAGGGGAGGTTCAGATTGAACATTAGGAAAAATTTCTTCACCAAAACGGTGGTTAGGCATTGGACCAGTCTGTTCAGGGAAGTGATTGAGTCACCTTCTGTAGGGTTATTTAACAGACCCATAGATGTGGTGCTTTGTAATCTAATTTAGTAGTCATCTTGGTTAAGTTTGGCTAATAGTTGGGTTGATGATCTTAAAGGTATTTTCCAGTGTAATTTATTCTGTGACTCTATGCATCTGTGTGTGTTTCAGCAGCAGATTAGAAAAATTTCTGATCCTGCTTATGGAATAAATTTTAGATTTTATGCCCCTGTGATATTGCAGGTTCTCTAGCACCAGTTCCTCTGTGGTAAAATCTCTGATATCTGTATCTATAAGAGCTTTTTAAAAGTTGATCTATTTTAGACATCAGAAGGCCATTGAAGAGACAGACGAAAAATCCAGGTCTGCTCTCTTCAGAGTTACTTTTTATTTCCATTCTATTAGTCTCTTTTCAAAAGTAAAAACACATAGAGTTCTTTTCTTAAAGACATGCCTGTCTTTTTTTCCTCCATTTCCTTTTATCCAGGTCTTCCTACTCTGGTTACATTTGAGTATTTTCCTGAGTGGTCAATACTGGTTTTACTTTCAGACAGCCACGACAGTGATAACAGCCTACTTTCCTGTAGCTAGGGAATCCAAAACACCTACTGATTAGGACATAGTTACAATAGAGAGATCTGCCTGGCAGAGTGTAAAGGGTAAGTCTCCTGTTCAAGGGTGCCCTAGGCCCCACATGGGTGAAAATTTCACAGTGGCCCTATCTTGGGGTCTATCTCCTCACCAGATGAAACACCAAAGTGAGATGAAGGGAGTATATCAGTTGGGCTGAGATGTTGAGTGATCTCCTGGGAGGTTGCAGTTCCATGGTCTTAACAAATATGACTATTAGACACACTAAAATAATTGAATCATTTGAACTGAAATATTTTAAAGTCTACCTTTTTTCCCAGACTCATTCAAGTAGTTTCCCCATGCTTGAACTAGAGCCTTCTGTCACTACAACTTTTTGTCTGTTCCTTAAAACACATTTATCTGCTTATCTTGACATCTGAAGTAAAGAAAGAAGAGGTATCTAAATTAAATGTAACTAATAAGTAGTATCTTCTTGCTTCTTTAAAGGGGTCAAAACAATAAACCTGAGATGAACGAACTGTTTGTGACCAAAGTACAGAAACAAGAATAACATAAATCAGATATATCTGTGCTGACTCAAATATAAACAGAACTGGCAATGTATTAGTCAATAAAAGGCTTTCCAAATTTTTCTTTATCAAGTAAAAGAAAAGCATTTATTCTTTACCCCACAGCAATGAACCAAGTGTCAAAGTCTCAGTGTGATCAGCCCATTAGGCAAATGGGATTCTCTCAAATCTCACAGATGAAGTGCCAAGCTGAAAATAGCCTCCACAATATGTGCACCCTTTGCTTTTAACCTGTTTTCCAAGGTACAACCCTAATATAACCAGGGCAAGCAATATGCACAGGGATGCATCCTGTTACATCTCTGGACCTCGATGGTCAGCTATATCAGAAACATTCTAAGAGCTTTTAACTTGCTGTTTTTATTTTAACTTACCTTTAGTGTGCATTGCATCCAGCTCTGTCATTGTACATTGGTGGAGCTTGTCTTGTGGGAATCATGTGATCTACAGAGCTGGCTATGGAGACTAGAAATCTGCATTTGTCTGCCCATCTGTTTCATTCTGACTGTCCCTATTTTTTTTTCCCAGAATTCTGGGCATAACTTCCAGTTCCTCAATTTCCTTATATTCTATATCAGTGTCTAAGTGTCTATGCATGCTAGTCCTTGAAAGCTGTTATTACACCTTGTCCATTCCTATTATCTAGTCTCTACAAGGCTGCCTTTGAGCTTACTAGGAACATATTGGACATATTTTGGGCCATCCCCTACCAATGATGAATTTTTTACTGTTTTTCTCACTCTGCCCTTCGACCATCCACTGTCTAGTTTAATCCTGGGGAGAACTGTACTCACACAGGTATTTCACAAACAGCCCAAAATGGCAAGCTGTACACTGTTGTAGAGCAGAGATTTTGCATTCTGATGTAATGAAAGCAGGAAAATACTCCAATATTTACAGTTAATATAATTGAAACATGAAGCAGAATATAAGTCTTAGTGATATAGAAACTTTCTGGGGGTGATCATCAGTAGATGGAAATATTTACCAAAAAAAAAAAAAAGATAAAATAAGTGATGAAACAAGGAATAAAATAGAAAATAATGCAGAGAGTAAAATAGAAAATAGTGTAGAAAGTATGATTGAATCCCACTTCTGCTAGGGTGGGTGCTTTGTTATCCCCTAGTACTTCTGAATCTTCACCTTTATTTTCTTAGGAAACAGGCATGAGGAATGAAGACTTTTTTTTCAGACAGCTGCACTGAATCCATTCTCCACCACATAAAAAAGCAATTCATTTGAGCTACTGCTGTCTGTCATTTTGTTCCATTTTTTTCTTTCTTATCACCTTGCTTAAACTTGAAGGAAGCAGAAAGTTCACCTATGTCGTTTCAGTTGGCAGCTGAAATTCTTTCTCAGTTTTTTAATGGAAGCAAAAATAGCTCCCAAGATTGAGCACTAGGTGTCCTGAGGCTTTCTTGGTTAGTAAATGGAGATGACAAGACTGGAATGTATTCAATCTGTTGCTGTCTCCTGGGCATCATTTATAGATTCTCTGTCAACCCACAAGATCCTCTATTACTATGAACAGTGTAATTAGTTTACAATTAAAGTTAATCACAAATCTATAAAAGGAGCTTCCAAATATTGACAATGATTAAGAAAGTGAAATTACCATATATAGCTAATTAATTCATGGTTAGAAAATTGTGAAAGGAAATGAATTCTTAAAGCTCCTTATAATCCTGGTAGCAGAAATTGCTCTTTCCTACTTCCAGACTCAGCAATTATTTGTGTATCTCTGATATCCTGAAGGAGGTGATTATTTATAAAATATAAAAATAGTGTTTTCTGTCTCCTTCGGTTTTCTTCTAAGAAGTGTTTTAAAGCAGCACTTTCCTACGCAAAATGCCAATTGTGTCCATGTATTCCAAGTCATCTTTCCACAATACTGTCACCCTCCTGGGTCTGCAGAGAACACCTCAGAAAGGAACACTAGCCAAATATAAAGTGTTTGCCATAAGAAAAAGGTAGAAGAAAAAAAGAAGTATTGTTTTGCTGACTTTTTTTTCTCTTTTTTACAGTCATTATCACATCTTACCCATACAAAAGGTATGCCAACTTGAAAAAGGAATCTTCCCATCTCTTAAATAGTCATTATTTATTTGCTTATTTGTATTACCCTCCTGTTAGAGACTGAAGTCTTAATGTTTTAGACATTGTCCAAACAGGCAGCAAAATTCTGGTTCTTGCCTCAAAGGACTTACAATACCCCAAATGGATATAAGCAGAAGAAAGAATACAAGAAATAAATGACACAATAAGAATGAATGGCAACAGTAGCAGTACATCTAGAACACTTTGATTTGTGGGTTTGTGTTTTCTAATGGGTAGGAAAAAAAATAAGAAAATTTCAAATAAATGATGCTGAGAAAAAATTAGGTACAATAAGGAAGCAGTATTATGCAAGTTTATGGGAAAGTTTTGGCCTCATGTAATGAGTGGTATGGGGAAAAAGAAGGAAAAAGTTTATTTCAAAATGTAGCAACTATGAGGTAAGGGTATACCATGGACCAGCCTGGATGAAATATGATCTACCTAATTGCATGTCTCATATCAATAGAATAGTAGTATACTATGAGAAGTACTGAGAGTGAAGACAGATTACTCAGGCTTGATCTTACAGATTGAGGAGAGCTTGTGAAGGTGTTGAAAAAGAGGAGACAACAGTACACACCTGGGCAAGCTGTGCTTCTCTGACAAAACAGTTGTTAAGCACCAAAAGCTGCCAATAGGCTGTGGTGTTTTTGTATTGTCTGCTTCCTTCCTTTGATTCATGGAGGGATCGTGGACAAATGAGCAGCAGTTTAGAGTCCATTATTGGGTCTGACAGCACAAAACAATCATTGGTAGAAATTAAAAAAAAACAATGCAACCATTCCTATGTTTTTCCTTCCTTGTGTGTGTGTGTATGCACACACACCTGTCTTTTTGTGTTTGAGCATGGGTGGGGTGTGTCCATTGGTGTGATTTTTGTTTCCAACAGAGATGTCTCTATATCCAGAACAGTTGTAATACATGGAAAATGCATGGTACTGAGAATTTCAGTGGTGGCAGTCAAGAAAACAAAGGGGCATGTCCTGTAGAATTTTATACAATGTTGTAGTGCAAAGTGAATTTTTCATGATACGCGTTGTTACAGTGACTGACCACTTGTGCTAAGCAATGGTATGGACTCACATATAGCTATTTAAAATCTTCTAAGAAAATTGGTCAAAATCAGAAAGATATTTCTTATATCCCCTTATATTCCATTAAGCATTGCTGCAAAGAACTGCTAAAACTGTTTACTATGTGAAAGCAAGTAGCTCTGTACATTGCCAATTACATTGCAATCCCTGATATTCAAGGTCGTATAGTTAACACAACTGCTTGAAAATTGTTGAAGAAGCGGTGGAGAATAATCTCCTAGGCAAAGTGTCCCACACAGTGAGGGGATGGACCTTCACAAGCTGGCGTGGCATTTGCTCTCTGGCTGTCAGAGAGGGTCTGCTGAAGGGCCATATGCACTTCAAGGAAGCCACTATAGTGACTCGGTTTACTGCAGTATAGGAAGAAGAAACAAATCCTTAGACCACTGCAGGTCCATCAGGGCTGCCCATACATCTGCACAACCCTTTCTGCAAGCACTCCAGAACCCAGATTAGGACTGAAACCCATCATCTATCTTACTTGGCTTCATCTGTTTGGATCAGAGGTTGTTCATCTAAAGCAAATTAGGTACACTTTAGGCAAGCTAGAAATCTTAATCTTTCCATTGTCACTGCCAGAAATGACTTCCAAGAAGATGCTGGTAGCAACAGAAAATACAGAAATTGTCAGTGCCACTATTAGGAGCTCATTAATTGCTTATCCAAAATTGATGTTAGGACTGAGGAACCTCTCATAAGTAAAATTGACAGTTTGTTTTGTTGGTTGGAATAGTCATAGTTGACAACCCACACTCCATCATACTATAAAAGTTATGACAGTCTGATGAATTTCTCAGAGACTAAAGGTAATTTCACTTTTCTTTTAAAAAGTAAAATGAAGGACTTTGGGAATTCCCCACAGCCCTACTTCAGTAACTGCTAAGATCATGTAAAAAAATCATACTGGAAGCTAAGTTGAAGCATAAGGCAGGTAGGGCAGTGATTAAGGACAGGCAATGTAGTGTCACCAAGGGAAAACTGCTCCTTCACAAATGTTGGACTGACTGCAATAGCAGACAAGAGAAGGGCAACTGATGTCATCTTCCTGGACATCTGTGAGGTATTTCACAGTGTTCTACAACAGACTTTTGCCTCTTAATTGTGGGGAATAGGCTGGATGTAGATAAGGAGCTAGCTGGATTGCCACATCTACCGAGTTAGCCAATGGCTCAATGTGCAAAGGGAAATGATCAATAAGTGGTGTCCCTCAAGGGTCCATACCAGGACCAGTACTGCTCATTACCCTAATGAATTACATCAACAGCAGGATGCAGTGCATCCTCAACAAGTCTATGGATGACGCCAAGCTGAGTGATGCTGTTGATGTGCTTGAGGTCAGGATACCATGCAGAGGGACCTGACAGGCATGTGGAGTACCCATGTGAACCCCATGAATTTCAACCAGACCAAGTGCAAGATATTGCATGGGCTGATGCAATCCCCTATATCAATGCAGACTGGATTACAAATGGATTGACAACAGCCCCAAAGAGAACTTGGGAGTATTAGCTGGCATTATTTTCTTGTAGCTCAGAAAGCCAGTTTCATCCTGGGCTGCATAAAAGGAAGTGTGTCTGAGAGATTGAGCGAGGTGGTTCTTGCCCTCTGCTTTGCTCTCATGAGAACCCACCTGGAGTATTTCATCCTGCTTTGGGGTCCACAGTATGAAAGAGACATAGACTTGCTAGAACAGGTCCAGAGGAGAGCTACAAAAATGATCAGAGGGTTGAAATATCCTTCCTAAGAAGAAAAGCTGAGAGAGATGAAGAGTTGCTTAGCCTGGAGAAGAGAAGGAGGCAGGCATACCTTATTGCATTCTTTCAATGGTTAGATGGCACTTACAAGAAAGAAGGAGGAGGGCCACAGCCTGCAGCGACAGAATGGAAGAAGAGTTTTAAACAAAAAAAAAGAGTAGATTAGATTGCAGAAAGGATTCTTTAGAAAGACTTTTTTTTTTTATCATGAGGGTGCTCAGATACTGGCTGCCCAGAGAAGCTGTAGATGACCCATCCTTGGAAGTGTTCAATGTCAGGTTTGGCAGAGCTTTAAGCAAACTGACCAGGGAAAAAATGTCTGTGCATGACAGGGAAGATGGACTAGATGATATTTTAGCTTCTTTCCAACCCCAAAAATTGTGTGATTCTGTCATTGGCATGATAGGATATATTGAGTGGCTCACAGCCAGTCAAGCTTCCTCTTGGTGCCATTTTAGCCAGTGGGTAGAGGGTCTTGGTGTTTTATGCAAGAGTAATTGGCTTGTTTTTCTCAGAGGAAAAGATTTGGAAAAAAAAGGTCTTTCAAATGAAATGGTATTTCATTTTCCCAACCATGATAATTTTGAATGCATGTGTATAATTTAATGTTATATACACAGTAGAGATCACTCTGTAAATGTTTTTTGTACCCAATTACAGTGCAAGGTCACTGCAATAAAGATCTGATGGCCCTTAATCTGTATGATTTTCCTTCTGTCCAGCTGCTCTTTACTTCACATTTGGCCCAATAGTCTTTGAGCATGAGGCAAACTGCATATTGAGTGGCTGCAGTGTATTAGTTGCCTGAGATGTATGCCATGGTTCTAAATTTACTGTACAATATTTTCTTTTTCTTTTTGTATCTCTCCCCTTTTCCTCAGTTCTGCCCTCTTCTTTACCTTCTGGGACTTTTTAATGGCTTCAGTTCATCAGCATACATATATTTTTACTCTCCAATACTCTTTACAATCAAACTTCACTAATCCATCTCCTTGGCCTCCTAGCTGTCAGGAGGATAAGGGCATGCCAGAGAGCTGAATGTGTAGGTATCTGCCTTTAGAAATCCAACATGTACTAGCAAGGAGGTAGATTCTTTTGACACATCAAGCAAAATGTTCTTACTAAGACAGTTTGATTTATTTGCTCTTGCCCTTCTTCACTAAGTGAAGTCACTACCTCTTGACTCCTGATAAAAATCTGTTCAACCACTCTCCCATGCTATGCATTCGTGTTTCCTTCAAGTTACAATAAAACAGAGTTTCCGGTCCTGCGCTGCAAGTGAAGGCAGACTGCCACTTCAATCGCGGATGTGGTTATATATCTAAGATACAAAGTATCAGCAATCACTTTTCTTTCCACCCCCTACAAGCCTCAAAAGATTCTTCAAAGCTTTCCTGTGTGACATGGCAGTAGGCTGATTTTGAAATTGGTTTAGTTAAATAGATTTTTAAATGTGCTTAAAAATTTTCCTGTCCCTTCCCCAGTGCTTTGCAGGTTGAGCAATGGGCACCTCAAAATCCACAATTCTCATGGTGCTAAATGTTACCTATGGGCTGATCTTAAGTCTTTCAATCTTCCATCCAGATGGAATGAATCAACCAAAAATAAAGATTTTAATACAAGATTTCATGAGTGAAGGAGATGGCAGAATTGAGGGAGAAGCATTTTCTCTGTACTTGTCTTTCCCCACAAGGTGTCCTGAATTTGCCCTTGCAAATGTATTTGCCCTTCATAATGTATTCCTCTAGCAGTACAACCCACCCTTCTGTTTCCATTTTTACAGCTGCAAATTGTGCTGAATACTAGAGTGCCTTTCCTCATGCTATTGCAAAAAGGGGTCCTGTTCAGTAAGATGAGGATCCTCTTAATTTGACAAACATTTCCTTTTTTTCTTTGCCCTAAAATATGTTGTGCTATTTGTCAGCACTAAAGCATGTGCTTTCTTGGTTCTGCTGCGCCTGGCTGCACTGCTACTTTGTTTATGCTAATACTGATTAGCCAAATTGGAAGGAGGTTTTCTGAGACCCTTGCTAATAACATTTTCTCAGTCTGAAATAAAGGTTTAATTATTTGTGGAAGGCAGTGAAAACATCACCAGCATGTGCTTTCTCTGCTGGGCTGCTGTCATCAGGTCTCATATACAGAGTGTGTTCATACCTGGCAATTTCTTGGATGGGAAATGGCATCAGGCATGAAAATTCAGCAAGTGAGGGTAAAGTGTTAGAATCAAGCAATATGCTTTTTTGCCTGAGCCTTTACTGAACAGGTGCTTCAGCATTGTCTCAGGGTCCTGAGAGAAGTGTTTAAATTTAATTCAGAAATAAAACCAAGCTCCCAACTGTTTGAGATGATTAAAAATCCCAATACTCTCCTCCTAAGAATAAGAGAATGACCCTGATAATTTGGCCAAATTCCAGACAGTGAAATCACATTCTGCCAATATGAAATATACCTATCATTTCAACTGCAAAGCTATTCTGAATTCCCACAGAGAACTGCTGGTGAGTTTTGAATGCTTTAAGTGGCTGCCAGGTCCACCACTTAGGCACAGCATTTCTGGGACCTCTGGCTAAGTCTGCTTCCAAAGCACATTCAAAGCAAAGAAATAAATTAAAGGCAGAATATAATCCTTATTTTCTATGGTAGCACTATTATTATCTCAAATTCCATCAAGCCAGCAATTACTTTTTATTTTTCTTCTTAGTGCTGTTGATTTGAGATTCCTTACAGGAAAAGACGTAATTGAAAGATAGATCTAAAAAGCAAGAAGTTGTGATAAAAATAAACCAAAACATGGTTAGTAGTTACACTTTAAACACCTGGACTCTGAAGTAAAGTGGATACTGCCTAAGAAATTTCATGTTTTGAGTTGGTTTTCTTTTTAAGTAAAATTTTAAAAAATGAAAATAATGAAACAGATGATGTAGCCATATTGAAATCATCTTATCTAACAATTACAGAGGTTTTTATTTTTTTAGTGACAGCTCTATAACTGCAGGGTGGGAATTGGAATGAAGTATTGAATAAAATCTGTGCGATATCTCCAGCCTCCTGAGGGACCTATGACACAAGAAAATTCTGTGTGGAATTAAATTAAAAATGACAATTAAAATATTATAAGCTGACCAAGAAAAGCATCATTTTTTACTGTGCCAGAGGTGTGATTTAAAGAGCCCAGAAAAAGAAGCTGCATTTACATTATTCTGTTTATTAATTGACAACTTATGAGAGAATTGGAGCTTAGGACATTTCTATTCCACTGCTAAAGATGATCCTGCAAGCAATGATTTTGCCTCCATTCTTTATACTAACTGGACACAAGATATACTTTGAGGGTTTTAACTAAGGAAAACTTTCTTTCACCAGAGACATCATATACTATTGAAACTGTGCAGATGGGCACGTATCATTAAAACCTTAGCCAAAGGAACCTTGGTTATAGGCAGTTCGTTAGGAGCACACATAGGAACTGTTAAACCTCAAATAAATAAATATTGCATATGGTCTCTGCTTCCAGCAGTGTTTTGGTCACTACCGTCTGTCACTAGCAGACCTTCTGCCTTTGGGCTCAATTTTGGCAGCTGCTTTCATTGCCCTCATCTTCTCATTCCATCCCTAGGTTTTTATTTCCTTATTTCTCTTTTTCTGCTAAGGGCTGAAAAGCCTTCCTGCTCTGTGATGAAGTGCCATAGGGGCAATGTGCTTAATTTGTTGCACCCCTCCTTCCTTAGAAATTGCGAACATGAGCAGATCCCCAGGGCTTCAGAAAATAACCCTATCTGACCTTACTCTGTCTCTTCCTGCACGTGGATTCAAGGCCACAGACAGCACTGGGTTTAGGTATGTACAGTTATTTTGCATGCCTGAGAGGCAGAAGCAGTGCCATGAGCACAGGACATGGCCGAGATGTGCCAGGTACATTGCAGCTCATCTATCTTCCTCCTGCATGTGCTGAATAGTAAGGCCGTCCCTGGACCCAAAGCGGCCATATGGGGGACACAGTCCTTTGAAGAAGGTGCCAAACTTTGTTCTTCATACAGTCTCCTAGGCAAGACATTGCACCCTCCTGGGAGGCTTTTCTGATAGATTTGTTCTCCTAGACATCCTTTTGTAACACCTCTTACTACTGCTCTTTAAAATGGCCTCTGTGAGCTCTAAAAGTGCTTATTGAATTTGAGAGAAAAGGAAAAGGAATGTCTTTGGCGAATGTAACTTTTTGCTTGAGTCAATTGGAAGTGTTGGCCTGATGCAGATGAATATTTTTGATATGTGAGGTAGCCTAGATGTGCAGAATTACCAAAGGTTTGCAAGTTTAGATCATGGTAGGCAAAAGAGTATTTTTTTAGGCTTACTTTAAATGGAATCACAGTTTTTCTTTACAAAGAATCACAGTTCTTCTTTACTTTATGACTTCCTTTCTCAAACTCTGCCCATTATTTTTCAAATGTTATCTAAATTATTAGATGCAATATCAAGTAGGACTCGATAGAATATACTCTATCATGTCCATAATTTAATCTGAATGATGGGGTTAGAATCATATCTCAAAGGCATACTACAATTTTTCTTCCTGACTACACATATAGTAGTGATATCAAGCGTTTAGAACTCACGGGTTCTCCACTGTTACTTTTGTAATGTCATAGCTTGCTTGGTGCAGTACACTCTAAGAGAATATGTATCCCCCTTCTGAAACACACAGCTGCTTAAAACTGGCAAATTCTTGGTGTTCTCAAATTAGCTTGAAATTAAACTATTCTCTCAGTTACAATTACTTGTATGGGTAGTTTCACTAGGTTGATTCGCAGTGTCAGAAGGGACACTTTTTTCCCAATGCACAGATTAGAAAGTGAATGCAAGCAATGTGATACGCTACACAGGGCAACATGCAGGGAACTAAAGAACAAGAGCAGTCTTATGTGACTCACAGCCTCGTGATAAATAGTAATAAATGACATGCTGTCGTTGGAGACCTGCATTCATAGAGAACAAAACAAAGAGCTATGACAAAACTTTAATCTTTAGCATCCAGTATATATTTTTACAGCAAATATACATGTGGGTCAAAAACTTGTTTTGCAGCTGTTAAACACTGATGACAACACGGTTTTGTTTTGTACAACCAAGGACCCCCTGTAAGGATTGAGGCTTGCTTGTGAGGGATGGGATCCATCTGATCAAGCAGAACAAAAAGCATTTTGCCAGCTGGCTAGCTAGCCCGATGAAGAAACACTTGAATTAGAAACAGGGGAAGAAGACGAGCAGTAATATGAAGAAGCGATGAACAAGATTGGGGAGTTAAGTTTATATAAATACAAGGGATGTTGTAATCAACAGATCAGGGCAGAACGTAGCCCCACTCAAATATATCCACATAAATAGAGAAGCGCCTACCAGACAGAACTGCAGGGAAGATTCCCCATTAACCTTCCTAGGAAAACAGGATGCCTTACTGCCTCTCTGAAAGGGCCAAACTGTAAGACTTAAAGGTCTGCGTGTGCTTTGAGAGTTGTTATCTCATTGGAATCATGGAGACATGTTAGAATAGCTCACACAGCTGGAGTGGATGGATACAGCCTACCAAGAAAGGGCAGCATGAGAGGACTAGCCTTTGCATGAGACTGCATTGGGGTGCATGTCTGCAGATGAACAATGAGCTGAGCAGAGCTGATGGGTCTGGATCAGTGGCAAACCAGATGGATGACAACGTGGTGGGCATCACAGACTGCCTTACTAGGAAGAAAATGTAAATGAGGCTGTCTTAACACAGCTGGAAAAGTTCTTATGTTCACAGGCCCTATGATCTATGAGAGACTTGAAGCCCAACAACATATGTCACAAAGAGACTACAGCAGTGGGAAATCCAAGCCATTTTGGGAGAGTGCTGAAGGTACCTTCTTGACACAGATCATCAGGGAGACAATGAGAGGAGATGCTCTGTTGGACGTCACACAAACAGGGAAGAATTGACCAGGATGTAAACCTCAGGAACAGGCCATGGTGTCCATGAGGTGATAAGGAATCTGAACGATGGAAACAGAAAAAAGTAGGGTCACAACTTAGACTTTTGGAGAGATTCTTCAATACTCTCCAGAAATCTGCTTAAAAGAATCCCATAAGTTGCAGTCCTAGAGAGAAGAGGGGTCCAGCAGAACTGATGGATTTTCAAGGTTTGCATTCTCCAAGATCAAGAAAGGTCCTTTTTGACAGACAGGAGGATTTCATGGATGATGATGGAGCTTCTGACTGAACTTAAACATAAAGGAACATTGTAAAAGGTGGAAGCAGAGAAAAAGTACCCTGGACTAACATAAATAGATAAACACTGGACTAACATAAAGGTATTGGGTTAGGAAAACAAAACCCCTTCTGGAGCTGAAGGTGAAGTGCAAGAAAGAAAGTTTCTATAAATGCATAAGCAGCAGAAGAAAGTTGAAGAAAAGTATGGGAAAGGGGATCTCATCACAAAGGACATTGAAAAGGCAAAAGGAATCTTTGCTACTCTCACCTTGGTCTTTACTGGTAAGACCTGTCTTCAGGAATTCCAGGGCAACAAGAATCTACTCAAGCATATTTAAACAAAACTGGACTTACTTGAGTCCCTGGAACCTGATGCACCTCTTGAGTGCTGAGGGAGCTGATGCTTTTCAGAGCAAGAACAATCCTGATTAGCTTTGAAAGTCTCTGGCCAGCAAGGGATATTCCTGTGTACAGGAAGAAAGCAACTGCCTGTTCTGCCTTCTGAAGGAAAAGGAGGAGGATCCAGTGCAACAAAGGCCAGTCAGTCTCTCCTTTATTTGATGGAAGCAATGGACTGAATCCTTTTCAAAAACATTTCCCAACACATGAAGGACAAGAAAGTAATTTGAAGTCATTAGCAGGGATTTATAAAGGGGAAATCATGTGTGACCAACTACATAGACTTCTACGATGAAGTGATTGTCATGGTGGATGAGGGGAAAGCATTGGATTCTGTTCATCTTACCTTTAGAAAGGTTTTCAGCCCCATTTCCTGTAACATTCTCACTGATAAACTGATGAAATTTGGGCTGAATATATGGACAGTGAGGTGGATTTAAAACTGATTGTGACCAGATTGAGGCTTGTCACTAGTAAAGCACCCCAGAGATTAAAACTGAGGCAAATATTATTTAACATCATTTTTAGTGACTTGGGCTGTGGGACAATGTTTCCTCAAAAAGTGTGAGAAGATTGATTGATAGACCAGATGGATGTGTTGCAACTTGGAGGAGCCTGGACAAAAAATGAGCAGCAACTTCATGAATCTCAACAAAGGTAAGTGCAAAATTCTGCATTTGGACAAAATTATTCCCACACGTCAAGAGAGGCTGGGGGTTGATCAGCTGGAAATCAGTGTGGCAGAAAATGACTTGATCTGGTGGACACCAAACTTGCCATGAGCCAGCAATGTGCTTTTGTGGAAAACAAAAAGGTCAAAAGAATTAAGAGCTGCATGAGGCAGAACACTGCTCAGGTAGATGGAGGTGTTACTTTCCCTGTACTCATCTGGAGTACTGGGTCCTCGGCTGGACTCCCCACGACATGTAAGACATCAAAAGATTGGAGCAAGTCCAGCAAAGGACTTAAAAGATTAAAAAGTGGCAGGAGTAAGACAAGAGGCAATGGACATAGGGAAAAATACAAGAAATTTCATTTAAACATAGGGTAAATGGGCGTTGGGGGGGGATGTGTGGCAGGCGGTGAGTTGTTTTCATTTTTCCCCCTGCAAGACTGGTTTGTGGGACAGCTTGCCTAGAGAATGTGGAGTCTCCATCCTCAGAGGTACTCAAAATCCAGCAGGGCACAGCCCTCAGCAATCAACCGTAGCTCACCTTGTTTGAGCAAGAAGTTTGGATTAGATGATCTGTTGAGGTATGTCTGCACAACTTTAGAACTGAGTGATACTTCAAAAGTTAATTATTTTCAGCCTAATTATTTCAACATCTCCTTAAGATGTGTTTGGGCAATAGTGCCAGATAAAACAAGCAACAGTATATTCTGTAAAATGATCACTTTAAATTAGCTACAGAATTTTACGTCAAAATATTTGTCATGTGAAATAGAAAAAATTGAGGCTGGAAGCAACATGTTAGGCAGGGCTGAAGCCTATTTGAAATCTGGAAATTTTGTTCTAAATAAATTACAGCAAATACAGCTGACCTCATAATCCTTGGAAATCAAATTACTTGCAATAATTAATCTGTGAAATAAACGTGAGTGTCAGGATTTTCTTATATCATCTTCTCACTCTTTTCACTTTTACCTGCCTCCTTTCCTTTGGAATGCTCAATCAGTGGGAGATTTTAACATGCCAAGAATTTGCAAATGATAAAATGGAACGTTGTCAAAAATAATGTCAGATGCCAGGACTGCTCTGACACTCACAGTACATTAAAACAGGATAAAAGTAATGTCAAATGAAAGTGTCTGCAGTGAAGGGAGTTGATATATAACAGTATAACATAGAAAAGGACCTTTGATTTAATGAGGTTCAATTTCATAAAAGTGCAGGTCTTCAAATGGGAGTGTCATTGAAGTAATCAGACAGTCCTGCAACTTCCATCTTGTTGTAAAAGGAGACAGATAATTAAGTGTGGTTACCTCCTGAATAACAGCAGAAATCCCAACCCAATGTGATCCAGATCAAAACTGAGGCCCAGAACCCCGCTATGAGGGTATTGCTCTACTTGCTGCTCTACTTGTTCTACTTGCTAGCAAAAGTTTGTATGGTCCCACAGAATGGAGGTGATATTGTTCTTTGCCTGCTGCTAAGATTTGTTATTCTTACCTGTTTTGAGTTGTAGGGGTTCTTACAACATAGATGAGACTGTTTTGACTAAAATAAGAATGCATAATATATACATCTGTATTGTATCACATACATCTGTATTATGTAATATAGGAGGAAAAAGTGTCTTTCCTCATATTTAAAATTATTAGAAAGATCTAATCTGCTTTAATTGATTCAGCTGTATTAATACTAGTAAGCATATGAAAAAAATTAAATGCCTTTCTGTTCCTGTATGACTAATGGGATAGACAGATGAAGAAAATGAGCAAAGGTTAAAGAATCCTTTGCAAAAGGCTCCCTTCTGACAGTGACAACAAGAAAACTTGTAGATGTTGTTAGTTTTTTATTGGAAGTAAAAGGTAGGTACTAGCATATCCATGTGTAGCAAAGGTGTTTCAGGAAATGGGGAAGCTCCTGCTGTGATGGTTGACTATCCAGCACTGAGGATGTTAGCATGGCTGCTCGTGTTCTCCAGAGTCAAGGTATATCTAGCAGTGATATTATTATAGCTTCTCTTTTTTTCTCCACCTTGCTTGTGTTTTCCAAATCTCAGCGAGGGCTTTTAGAAGCTACATGCAGTTTATTCCACAGCCTTTTCTATTACAAACATGCCTATTAAATGCTTACTTTCCGGAAAATTTGTCTAAATCTGAAAGATTTCCAGTTTCTCAGTAAATATTTTTTTCCAAGTACATTAATTTCAGCCCAGGGCAAATCCTAGGGCACAGAGCTTCCTACAGCTCCAGAGCATTTAGCTGCAAACAGATGCATGTCTCTTTAAAATGTAGTTACATACAGTGAGATTTTCCTTGGATAGAAATGTGCATGCCTGTCATGACTTCTATAGGACTTATAGATATTCTTAGTCATGTTGATAGATTCTCTTGAGTTTGCTTCATGGATTGGACAGCTTTTCAAAACAGGATTATCTATTTCAGATTAAGAGTTTGTTTTAAAATTTACATGAACGGTACTGTTATCTTTCAAGTGGTCCTTAGAGTGAGTGAGTGAGTGAGTCAGTCAGTCAGTCAGCCAGTCAGGAAAAAGCCACTATGAGAAGAGTCTGTTTTGCTGACAAATCTAAGTACAGACCAAAACAACACCAACCAACTAACTAACTAACCAACCAACCGAACAAAAATCCAATCCAACCCATCCCAAACAACCATAAAACCACAAAGCCAATGCAACGTATATCCCTCAAAAAAAAAGTCACAAAACCCCAATAACAACAAGAAAACTAACAACCCTGAACACAACCCAAACTCCCAAACACCCAAAAAACCCACATTGGAAAAACAGTTAAACACCATCTTTACTGAGAAATAATCTCATCATCCAATCATTGCTAGTTGCAAAGACTTCTATGTGATTTAGTGTCTGTCCATTCATTTCAAGACCCAGGGAAATGGTTTGTGTGATTTCATTAAACTGTGCTAAGAGATTCCTAGGACTCAGTTGTTTGTTGACGAAATAACCTTGTCTGTTAACAAGATGCCACAGCCCTATGCCAGCTGTGAAAACACACCTCAGATGGAGAAATGAGAATCCTGCTTACACATCCACAATTATCCAAAAAGTGAAACTAGATGAAGCAGGAACTCCTCTCTGAAACTCTCTTTAAACAGACTGTATAATAAAGTGCTAAACCCACTGTGTGTTCCTGTGTTCATTCTGTATCCCTTCAGGTCTGCGTATGACCATTACTGAAGGTCTTCTTGCATAGCATTCTGTTTTACATATTACACTGGAAGCATCCAAATGGGAACTGCTGGAAGATCTACAGGCAACATTCAAACATTTCATGGAGTAGGGGACAAAGTTTGCCTGCTAACATATGCTGAAGCATGTGTCACCTGATCTTCACTCTTACTACATCCAAATGCTGGAAGATGATTCCATCACATTTTCAATTTTCTGTGTGCAAAGGACTCCTTCTGACACAATGGGAACAAGTCTCACCAAAAGAAAGGATAAGTAATTCCCTGCCTTATCAGACATATCATCTCCTTCTTTTTCTTCTTTAATGTAGTTGTGTTTGCTCTTTTTCAAAATTCAAGCGCTGTATGAAGTGTGATATCTTTATCGATAGGGAAAAATCCAGGCCAAAAGCGCATGCAGATGGAAAGTTACAGTAGCCTAGGTAGTACAAACACAATTAATGGTCAGTTAAAGTCAGGTCAGAAGCAGATTGTGGCAATTTCTTTTCTATTTTTTGGTGTGATTGCAATGGATATAGACTGGAAACTTCAGTCGATAGAAATGACAGAATAATTACTGGAATGGTGTCCACTTATGCTTTGAATAAAGTAACATACACCCTGCATAAGAAAATACATATTTTTCTCTAGGTGAATATTAGAGTTTTTCCATATATGCTTATGCATGTACCTGAATAAAACTTACTGCAAGCTCTGTACATAAGCCATTCATGCCATAAATATGGATGACTAACCATGAAAGCATTTAGAATGCACTGTACAGGAAAAGAAACTGAAGCACAGGAAAGAAAGATGGTATGTTCACTGTCCGTGAGGGAGCTAAGAGAAATAACTCTGAAGAGCAACCTGCTTTTTAATTTCTGTTCAACTCTGTAATCACAAAGCTGTGCTTTCCAATTAGAAATAGTAGTCATTCTTAGGGAATACAGAGGGCCATAAATGTTTGCAATTGCAAAACTGCCTTGTGTTATATCTCTGCATAGATTGGAGCAACAGACCATGACACTTTCCTTGAAATTGCAACCTTTGTTGTGTTCTACTCTGAATGGGTTTGCACACTCTGTGTGTAAACCCCTTCACAACTGTTTTTCTTTATGTTTTCATGTGCAAATGGGGAGTGGTACTTGGTAAATGACTAAGCTGTTGTGTGGTATAGGTAAGACAGGGTTGATAGGAAGATAGGGAAAAAAGTTTAAGAAGATTTATAAGTTTATATGGTTACATCTTGGCTAGATAAAGAAAACTTTCTGTCAGAAAATGGTATTTCACTTAGCTGCATTACCTCTTGTTGAAAATGTGACCAAAAGACAGTGTGGTGACATTATATGCTCTTGGAAGGGCAGCCAAGATTTCCTTATGATCGAAAGACCTTAGAAAATTTTATTGAATAAACTGAGATAATAGCTGCATCAAAAAGTCAGTAAAATCAGTATAAGAGAAGGACATGTGCACTCAGCTTGTTGTGGTGTTCTAGCTTTTTTCTTCAAGTAAAAAACTAAACAGTGTTTAGTACGACAGTGTGAGTGCCTGAGGGATAGGAAGCAGCAGATATTGCTATTGTGGGAACAGTCTTAAGAAGAATTACTGCAGAGGTAGGAGGGTTGTAAAAATAAATCTAAAATGTGGGAGTGGAAACTGGTAATGAAGCATGTTTCAGAATCTTTTACACAGACTGGGAAACAAAGGAAAGAGAGTGAACAAAGGGAATTTAAAACTAATATGAATAGCTAAGAACAAACAAAGGGGTGAAAATGTAGGATCAATAGAAGGATTCTTTGAACTGAAAAACAGCCCTCCCTCTTGCAGTGTTACAGGGACAAATTCTGCTCTCAGTGCAATTGATGTAAAGCTTGACTAATTCCATCTGTCACCTAGACTAGTGCAAATCTAAAAGAATTTGCAGAAAACACTGGAATTAATTTTAATTTACTTTGATCTAGAGAGCAAGATTTTTCCCTGTCTTATATTTGGCAAGCTCCTTTCTTTTATTTTCCATTTTAGAACAGTAATTAATTTACTCCATTCATTTTGATTTTTTTGTTTTGCTTTTGCCCCTTTACACTCCCTTTTTCTGTTTTGCAGTAGTAGTTTAAGTAAAAGAAACTAGGATCTTCTCCCATCTAGACTCTCTTTAAAGTGTCATGTGAGATGCTTCTGCAACACATTTCCAAGACCCTGATATATGCTGTTTATGTTGATATGATCCACTCTATAATAGGAGTGTAATATGAAGTGCGCCCTTATGTTATGCTTCAAATCACACAGGTTTCAATTCACACTCCCCCAAAAAGCAAAAATGAGATTAGCATCTAAATTGAAATTGATGCTAAAGGAATCTGTGAAAATAAGAGGTCTAAAAAAAAACCCGAGTATCAGTTTTAGGTTTCTTTTTACACTGTATCTTGGTAATTTCTCAGAAAATAAACTTTCAGTAATAAGCACTAAATTGTGTCTGGTCTTGCACAGGTGTGCTGGGAGATGAAAAAGGAAGAGATTTAACCCCATTTAGGTAATGTCAATAACTTCAATGAACATGTAGCTCCATCAGGAAAGCATCAGCCCAACCAAAGTGTGGGCTGGCTGGTCAGTATCTGTTGCCCACACCCTCACACCCCTCTACCACAGCCAATTCTCAGAGCTGTGGGAATAATTTGGACATGTAGACAGGCTTTCTTTTGATGTGGTAGTGCTCTGGGAATTTGTCTTGCACAGAGATAGCAAATAGTTTGAATAAAGGGAAACTCTTTTAAGATATCTTGTATTTCCTTAGTTTCCCACTGGTTCTCATGTATATTCTGGAAACAGTATTCAGAGTGAAGTCAAAATAAAAAGTTTTAAATTATTCATTCTTGCCTCCCCCAAAAATGCACAGTATGGTTTCCAAAATTTCTTTACACATATTCACTGATGATACGTAAGTAGATCAGAGTGATGCATACCCCCTCAATTCTCATTACCATCAGCATGCAGGGAAGACATCAGGAGGTTTGCCACAAACCTCTGGTGACAGTAGATTTCCCCCTAATGAGCTCTTTACCTCTCACCACCCACGACTGAAGGAGTCAGAATCTGTGTGAGAAAATCTAACAAAATGAAATCAACTAAAGAATTGAAAACAAAAGGTGATAAAAAATGAGAATGGGCTGAAGAAGTGTAATGGCATCATCACTTTTTTCACAATTTTCAACACAAGCATGCAATGGTGAAAATCTGAGCATTGCATAGTAAATATCCTGACACTAATGGAATGTGCATTTTAAATGCACTTTAATATCTTTCTGATGAATAATGTGTGGTACTTGAAAGAAAGCTTGACGTGATGAAAAAGAAGAGAAGATACATCCTCTGCTGTGGTATCCCCTCACATATTTCTAAATGTGAACAGCTTGAGCACTTCAAGCAACTATTGCTTATTTCACTCATAATGAATAGTTAGCTGTTGTGTTACTAAGGGAGAAAGGGGTGTTTATGTGACACAGACTTTCATAACAGCACAGCAAAACACAAGAAGTATGTGAAGCAAAAGAGTATGTTGACATATTTTTATTTTGTGTATGCAAAAAACAACTACACCCTCCCCCACTGCTAAATTCTTGAAATACATTCAGCCACTTGCTCCACCTAGTTGTATCATCAGCCAACACATTAATTTCAGCAGGCTTCCACTTGAACAGAAATAAAATAAATAAAATCATCAGGATTTGGGCCAGAAACATATAAATCTGCTGTTATCAGTTTTAGTTACTGTTATCAGTTTAAACCAGCAGGCTAACTGAGACAATCTAGGGAGCCTGTTCCCACCCTGCCCATTTAAAACATCAAGATGGACTTTTTCAGGCAGGTCACAATGAGTTTGGGGTTTGAATTCCCATGAGGAGCAACTAATGCAAGAGCAAGTGCTATTTTCATTTCACTAGCATTGGACTAGAGTTCCATAAATCTGTGCATTTATAAGACTTAAAGATCCCATGACTCTATATGAAATCACATCAATCGCACTAGCAGAAATTGAAAATGGTCATTTATAATGACTTACTAAAATTCTTGGTCAGCAATAAAATAAATTAAAATGTGTCTCAAAAATCTTAGGAGTTATGTGGTGTATTTCCAGTCAATAAAGATAATGACAGTATACAAAACTGTATTACAGCTGGTTTTATAGCCAAACTTTTACAGGAGTGTTGTGAGGCTGACTGAAATGCATATTTGGACTTTTGCCCAAGAATTACTATGCTAGGCAGAATACCATTAAGAAAACTGAGAAAATTCAGTTAGAAACATATTTCTTTAGAGTTTTGTTAGATACTTTTTATATTACTATCCAGATGACAATTCCTTATCCTTTCCGTACCCTTCTTAATTCCCTGTACCATAGGGATCATATTCATGTGAATTTATACATTCAGTATAGACAGAATGTAAAATCGTCTGTTATTTAATCTACTTGCACTTTTAGTAGTTCTTATTTAACATGGCGAGAGAAATAAAAAAGAAACTGGAATTTTCACCTGATCCACAAACCTTTAGACCTGAATATTGAATAAAAAACATTACCTTTATTCAAAGTAACGTTAGTAAATAAAATATATAAACTCTAAACTAATATATCTTTATTTGTCTCCATGTGTCATTCCTGTCTTCCTTCCTTCCTTCTTCTGATTCAGAGTAACTTCTTCCAAGTTACTCTGAATCAGAAGCATTTTCCTATGTTCTGGATATAGATTTAACTGAGCAGCCCATCTATCAAAATTTCAGATAAGATATAATATCAAGCTCATCTTGTCATATTGCCTTGCAGAAAGTCTTCACCTTTCTGAAAGTTAGATAACAAGTGGTAACAGATGAACTACTATCAAACTTCCTAAAATGTCTCTAAGGTTTATTTTAGCTATCCCTATAAAACCAAATTTTCTTCATTTGCTTAAGAAAAATAACTATTTCTTCTGCCCTCTAGGAGTTGCAAAACGTTATCTAAAATAACACTGCCAAAAGAGAGGGATATGTATGGTAAGGCTCACTGGCAGTTTTGATGAATTAAAGAAATATACAGACAGAACTCATTAAAACAAATAACTTGGAATATATAATGTGAATACATCAGGAATATAAGAAATGGCATCTGAAGAATTCTGTCAATACAGGCGTTTAAGAGGTCAGCTACCTGTGCCAAACACATCTATAAGGTATCTAACATGGAATACCTTGCGAAGATACTTGCAAGAAAGATTGAGAAAAGAACGAGGTAGGCAAAAAAATCGGAACAGCTTATTCTGCGTGTCTCAAAATGTGACTCATAGGACTAAATGGAGATGTTTAATCTGAGTTGGTCAATGTGGTTTTCCTGTCTAATCTATGACAATCTAATCAAACTAGCCACTGGTGTCCTGGACATGATTAATTTCTTCTGAAAGTATATATCTAAAATAAGCCAGATCAATCAAACCTGAAAAGTGCCTATGAAGGCACTTTTCAGTGAAGAAAACTTTAGTTGTTGAAAAAGAATTTTAGGACAGTGGCTCAGACATGTATATGTACACTGTAGACATATATAGCTTAAGATGAAATGAGATGAGATGAGATGAGATGAGATGAGATGAGATGAGATGAGATGAGATGAGATGAGATGAATCCTGTCCTTGGGTTCTGTAATTTACCTTCAACAGCAATTGGCATCTTAATTTGAGGATCATTGGGTCAGATCCTGTCAGTGCAAAGCAAAGAAGAGACTAGCACAGAAAATCAAATTCCAAAATCAAATGGAAGAAACAAGGAGAAATTGCCACAACATTACTCTTTTCAGACTCAGCAGTTTTGAAATGACATCAGTAATTATATAGATAATGACACATTAATACATAAAAAGCTGTTATGTCAATAATCCTAGAATATTGAGGTACAGTCATGTTTGGCTACTTAATTGGGTAATGCTAATGAGTTAAAGTAACTGGGACAATTACTCATGTTTTCCAGTTCTAGAATCATGTATTTGCGAAGCCTGGACTTCTGTTAAAACAGAAATGTAACTAGTGATGTAAGCAGAAGGGCAGGGAAAAAATAGTGTGAGGAATACCATAAATTTGAATGAGCATTTGCCACTGGGCAATCCAAAGCCTGAAAATCTAGAGTTCAAAGCTTGAAAGATACAAGACTTCAAAGAGGATGTTTAGAAGGCTGGGTGAATTTTACACAGGTAATCTAATGAAGCAGTGTAGAAAAAAAGACAGTGAGCTGAAGAGAACTGATTGGTGAACTTACCCAAAAGAAGGAATGGAAAACTGAATCATACACTGAAAAATTTTCAAGTGCTCTTGGAGCACATAAATCTGCCTTGTAAACTACAGAGTGCCTCCATAATAGATTGTTGTAGCTGCAGTCTACCTCACAGTAGAGACTCTTTAAAGCTAATCCAAAGAGCAAAGTCACAGGGCCTTAGCACTACAAGAGTCTGCAATGCAATAACCAGTACCATTGCTTGGACCCACTTGAGGATCACACTGAAGGCTCATATATCTTTATGCTGTGAGGTAGCTCCCAGTGGTGGCAAACCTATAGAAAACAATTGTGTTGCATTTTGTTCTGTTTTGTTTTGTGTTGTTTGTTTGTTTTTTTGTTGTTATCTTTGGATCGGGAGTCTGAGTTGCAAATTGCTACTATTCTCTAGATCCAGGTGATCTGAAAGCTTAAATATCAACACCACCCTAACTGTTCCCCACGTGGTAGTAACTTATGTCATGCCTATGCCGTATATTGCTTTTACATTTTACATTTTGGTGCAGCCTCTCTGTAGATCTCCAGGGAGAAAAGACACATAGTAAACCCAAGCAGGTTAATCTCACTGACATTTGGGGCATGGAAAGAAACTCTGAGTCTTTTGTGAGTGCGCACGGATGTAGTTAGACCCTGCAAACTTCCAGATATGGTAGCGACACAGGGAGAGATAGGGGGAGCAAATGAAAGGAACTAAGTGACCCAAGGAAAATTAGGAGCATGAGCAGAAAATGAAAAGGTTAGGATGTTTATTTAAAAGCTGAGCTTCACTGAGAAACTACAAGATGAATCAGCTTGTCAGGGCATAAGATTTGTGTTACAACCCATAAGGCCATGAAGTGAATTACACAAACTGTTCATAAAAGTTTATCTTCCTAGTTATGAATATTTTGCTATTTTGTGTTCACCAGGCTCTTTATATTTTACCTATAAAGAAATATAAAGGAGAATATATGCATAAGGATATATGTGTGTGCATGTATTTCTTCATATCTGTGCCATAAACTTCAAGCATCATTTTTCCACAGAGGGTATGAGAAAAGAGAAATTTCTTCTAAGGAGGACCCTTATACTTGCTTAGTGCGATTTGTGATTATGCTGCTGGAAAAGTTAGTGACATTAACCATTTCAAAAAAGTTAACAATCAGTTTACAAGCAAAGAAAGTGAAGAACATGACTGGGATAGGATATTGTCAATATATATCAAAAAGTTTGCTGAAACCTGTTGATTTTTTTTAAAGTCATACTGTGCCAGGATCTAAGTTGCTAAATTAAAAGTTAACATAAGTATAAGAACAGTTCTTCCAGTTGTAAGAACATGTGGACTATTTACTAATATATTCAGAAACATACCATTTTACTTCAAGTATACATACACTTTTAAACAATTTGAAATATATATGTGTTTTGGAAGAATAACATTACACAACAGAAGTAATTTTTTTATGAGAATTAACTTTTGTCTATTTTTATTTTCTGATTGTTAAAGCTGTTTTAAATACATAACTGAACAAGAGTGATGACATTCTCACTTCAAGTGAGAAGCCCTTAGTTTTTAATTTATGGAAAAAATGTAATTAAAAAAAAAGCAGTTTGGGTTTGTAGCAACAACTGTGCTTGAAATCAGTGTACAGTAATCCTTGCTGAAGACCTTGGAGGACCTAACAGACTTCTCTCGCAGATTATTACTGAGATGAGAAAAGCACAAAGGTGAGTTGGGTCTCTTGACTAAGAGCCTTCAGTCAAGATCATGATGTGCTTTTGGGGCTTTAGAGCTGGCTCAATAGCCTAGCCTAGCACCCATTGAAGCCAGAGATCAGCATCTAACCGTGTCAGGAAAATGGAAGACAAATACTGACCATACTTTCAGGGACCAAAGCTATTTTTACAATGCTTTGGTTTTTTTTAAAGTGCTGTTAGATCAAGGCAACACGATCTGTTTTGGAGACTATCCCCATGGAAGATGTCAAGTGAAATTGCGGTAGGAAAGGATGCTTTCTGGCCTGCTAGGAAACATTTTTGAATAGGTGACCACCAGTGCTGCTCACCAAAACAAACCAAATTACTTTAGCACCTCTTGATTTTATCTAATGACTTTTTATCTTCCCTCACTATGCTATGAGGCTTGTGTTTATGCTTAGCAGGCAGGTCTGCATGTACCCAGAAACTTTTACTTTCAACCAGCTGCAAATAAGCATAATACAATAATAACTTCATCAAAAATAATTCAGAGTTATTACAAGAGCATGTCTGAGCTGCAGAAGCATGGGCAGAGACACATCAAGATCAGACATAGCACAAAGAGTCAGGATTTTTCAAGAAAATAAACACTTTGAAGAAAAGTCTCTGATTCTTGCTGGTCTCTGGAAAAATAGGCAGGAAGGCAGGCACAGTGGAGAAAAGGAGGAAAAACCAGAGAAACTTTCGTGACAGAAGTACCTGGGAAAGAGAAGTTCTTCAGAAAGGAACCTATGTACTGTCCAGGGAAGAACTTCATGCATTGAAAAATACTTACCAAGCAGAATTGTCAATAAACACAGTGAGAGAGCTCAACAAGCATATTTTTAATGACGATCAGGAATTGAATTTGGATGATCATTTTAGTGTCTCATGAGACAGCAATAAATTTAGGAGTAGTCTCTTGTCTCTTTTGAAATCAAAGGAAGACCTATCATAGACTTTGTGGCACCAGAACTTCCTTGAAGCTGTTGCTGTTGGAGTGTGAACTTGGGACCACTCTTGTGGGTTTTACCCAAAAGCAAAAGGATTTGAGGCTGAGAGAAGTAGATCTCTTTTTGTGCTAATTTACAACCCAAAATAGGTTTCTGTGTGATTGCTGACATTTACAATTGGTTTTTTTTGCTATTTTTTCTATGTATAGGATTCCTTTTCTACCCTTTCCTGCTACTGGCTCAGCTGTAATGCCCTTTTGCCTGGAGGGAGGAAGATGAGCAGATGGCATGCAGCTAGGCAATTATACAGCATAGTAAAAGCAGTAAAGTTCCAAATTTAACTTCTCAGGCTATCTCCTTAAGTCATTCCCCTTGTGTCTACCATGAAAAGTTAATGATTGTAAAATTATTTCCGTCTATCTATCTACAGTCTTAACTGATATTAAAGTGACCAAACCTATTTTGATAGACATTTTCTGAGGCTCATAAGCCAGTTATTTCTGATCAATCCTAATTTCCCATACTGCTACAAGCATTGTGTACCTCAGCCAGCAAAATAGGCCATTCACCAGCTCCCAAATGTGAACTACTAAATGCTCAAGCCTCAGAAGCCTGGGAAGCTAGTTACAAAGCAGTATGGGCAGAATTCAAAAGAGAAAAATGAAAGGGAGGGGAGTTAACAAGAACAAATACAGTATTCAAAATAAAGATAATCAAGCTATTTGCAATGTAAATGAAACATCCTCTGAAACATCACTGCAGCTGATGCTGGATAACATTCTCTCCACAGAAAGAAAATAAAGGAAAGATGTTGATTTTCTGGAGTAAATGGTTATCCACTGTATTAGTGTTAAAAAGCAGATTGAAGAAATTATAAAACTAGCATAAATAATTTTAAGTGCATAACAGCATACAGCATCTATTTGAATGACCTGGTAATTTGGCATGAACCCAAGGAATCATTCCCTGAGCTGAATTTATGATGTATGTTTTCAAAAAGCAGCCAAAATCCAGTATATAAAGAGATATTTGGAAGTAATTTCCCCTACATTGGAAAAGACCATTAGGCTGTTCTGTTTTTAAAGGGCAGAATTACTAGCTCCAGCAAGGTATTTACTAATCCTGAAGAGAGTTAGGCTTAATCTTAGCTTTCCAGCTGGTTCTGAAGAATGTAATACACTGCCTTGTAAAATAGATACCCAGCTGTAAACAGCTTCCATTTTGCTGTGTAGTCCTTGCCTTTTAAAAATGTAATTAAGGAATGCCTAGAATTTAAAAGGATATTAAAAAAAAGGTTTTTGCTTTTTATTTCTTTTTACAGTGGTCAGGCTCAAATTCACACAAAGATACCCATGCTAATGTCATACCCTGAAATAATCCAGGTAAATGCCAAGTATTATATCCGAGTTTGTACTGTAGACTTTGTCGACAGCTCTTTCAGCCTTTGAGAAACTAATTCCTTCACATATTCAGCCTCTGCATTCTGTATGACATTTGATAGCTGAAACCCAGATGGGGTCACAACACAAAATGCTAAATGTGTTGTGTTCTCAGGAATTCAGAAGCTGCAGGGAATTTCTGAGCCTTTCACTGATGTGGCTGTGAAATGGAGGCATTCAGCCTGCTCCAAGAGAACAAGAGTTTAGTCAGCTGTGGGCCCATTAGCCACATCTCTTATTCTCACTTGCAGTTACAGAGCCTTTTTTTAGCCGCTGAAGCTTTTCTCAGAGAATTAAAGGGCAGAAAGGACAAAATGACAGTCTCATGTGATCTCCTGTAGTGTGAGATTTTTCCCAAAGGTATATTGTCCCGAAATCTAGCCAGAGTAGGATCCACATGGGTGTGCATTTACCACCTCAACAGTTAGTTTCTTATTTACCCCATCTGCTAGGAACCAGGAAGTCTTTTTCTGAATCATTTATTTTAAATACACTGAAGATACCTTCTATTAGTTTTCCTTTATTTCCTTTTCCTGTGTACATTCCTAGAGCTATTTCTTCACAGTTAGCTCCATGAGAAAGACACACTACATATTATTTACTAGTAACCAGAGTACAAATATGCTGAAACTGAGAGTAGAAAATGGGGCTGGAGATTAGAGATCAGTCTGAGGAAAATCTGGAAAGAAGCACATTCTTACTTGTGCTTGTTGTGTGGAAAGCATGGGTTTGTCTTCCACGCTACTCTGGTTTTCCTGGATTAGACTGTTTCTAAAAGTGTTGGGCTGGTTTTGGACTGCTTCTGGCTCTGTACTCAAAAATAAAAAGCAGAAGCACCTACAAAGCAAGAGGCATTGCCAGGAGAATTCTGACTAAGAGAATAATACTAAATATATGGGTGTTTGGAAGTGCATTGGGATCAAGGTTTGCAATCTGAACGTCCTACTTGATCATTGCATTTAACATAAGACATGGCTAAGCAGTTAAGAGAAGTCAAGATTTCTCTGTGAGAGACTGACCTTCTCACCATTGAAGGAAGTATTTTATAGCTACCAGGGAGGGAATAGAAATAGGCACAGAACAGCCTTCTCCTTCTCATGATCTGAGGAACAATGATTCTTTTCTTTCCATTAGCAATTGTACTTGGACCAAGCTCAAGTTTATAAAATAATGAGCATAACAGGAACAAGTACTGTAAGCCTTCCCTCCCACCCATCCATGCATAAATTTAAAACAAATAATAGTAAAACAAACAGGCAGCTGGTGCTTCAAGCTGCCAGTTCCAAAGTACTCATAAAATAAAACTTCTTTTGTTCTTTTTTCTCCAGGTAGCTATTTATTTTTGTTTTGTGTATTTTTCAGTTACATATTCTTGTTAGTAGACCAAGGAAAACCAAAAATGATGGTGAGCAGCAACTGACAACACACCTGGAGTTATAAAGACTTTCATTTTCCAAGCTCTTCCTTTTTCTCTCCTCATCAGTGTCCGCATGTAATGGATGATGTGACAAACAGAACAAAGCAATACAAAAAACTCAAAGAGACAGTAAGAGGAAAAAAAAATTATGCTAAAGGCTGAATATAGAAGAAAATGGTCTTCATATCCAAAGTGCCATTATCACAACCAGATTGCAGCTGGTTCTTGCAATCCAGAACACAGACATAAAAGGTTTAGGAATCTTGAGGAAGCATGAAAACATATCTTGCCCAGTCTAATGGCCAGCAAGTCCAGATATACAAGGTTGAGAAAGTGGATTAAAAAATTTTTGTTTAATTTCAAATTTATAAACAAGGGAAAGGATGATGGGGGAACAGTTTTCAGAATGGTTAAATGGTAATTGGATGCCTAATTGCTGTTCACAAAATGAAAAGTTTTCCCATAGGAATTTGTCTGGTTTGTTCTTTTATATGTGTAGTTATATGACCATCAGATTTGGCAGAAAAACTGGCTTAGATGTAGCTGCCAAAAAAAGGGTATTATTGTTAACTAGGATCACTTTTTTTTTCCTGGTTAATATTATAGTCTAATAATCTAATGAATTGGCATGGCTGAAAAATAACATCCACAGTAAAAAAGTAATGAAAGGAATTTTTATGGCCAGTTTTTCTAGCAAAAAAATTATCTATTATATAACTTCATGGCAAGATTCTCAACCTCCAAATCATCGATTCTTTTTCTTATTCTTTCTGGTTTATCTGTTGAGAGATTTAGTAATACTGATTGCCTGAGAGAAATCCAATCATTTGAGAATGAATTTTTTAAAAGAAGAAAAAAGATCAGCAACCATCTCTCAATATGTGCCAGCCTTTGCCTAGTCTGGGCTATGCGGAACTGGAGTTGGAAGTGCCAAATAGGCCAAGATGTGTGATTAAGTTGAAGTGTATGAGATAATGATAACAACAGTAGGAGAGCATAGAGAATAATGATAAAACCCATCTAGCTGACATGACACCTTGTTGCAACATGAGTCCATTTTATGAGACAACTCTTTCATTGTAGCATTTCTGGTAACAGACAGAACTGAAAACCTCTTGACAGATTTTTAAATTCTTACATAAAATTCTCCAGTTCTTGACTTATCAAAATTTTGTCTATCATTTATGTTCTTCTATCCCACTTACCTAGCTCGAGTCCCAAGAAAAGAAACACCTTCCTTACTTGGTAAATTAAGATGCATTTACCTCCTTTTTTACATGCACATTGCTTATTATTGCATCACTTGTGTGTAAAATTATGAAACCACACTTTCATGTCCGTGATTATTCCCCTATCATGCAAGAGAAATCTTGAGATAAATAAAAATAACTTTATGCTTTATCCTGAAAGATAGTTTAATTCTGCTTCGCTTAACTGATTTTGTGAATAATTTGTTAAAAGTATCTTGAGTGAAAATGTGCAAGTATCTTCAGTTCTTGAGACTCAACATTATATAATTTTTCTTCTGATATAGAAATAATCAATTGCTAGTATGCTTGATACAACTTATTTGGACATAGCTGACAGTGAAAGCCTTACAAATCATTGTGTACAAGTCTAGGTGCCCATAAATTAGAACTCCCTGTAGACCAAAATATTGCACTACATTCAATATTTACCATGCAAATAAATATGTAGCTACCATATGTTGTAAAGAGGATTAAATTATAATATTTCCCTATTTGTGGAATGTGTTTCCCATGGCTGTTTTACTTTCATTGTACTCAAAATACATTATACGGAAATTTTTGAAAACTTTTTCGTGTTATTTCAGACACTATCAGTTTAACTTTAAATGGTGCTGTATTTAAGACATTGGTACATTGAATAGCTGTAATACAAACTGAAAAATAAAGGAAATTTTGAATATATATAGGTGAAAAAAACAATTCCAAGATCAAAGAATGTTGAAATGGCATTAAAAAGATGTTTCACATGCTCTCAGTACTCTTCCTAACTTCTTATGGCAGACATTACTATTCCATTTCTCTTAGTACCAATGCTTTGATTGAAACTGTCCATGCATCGTCCTGTCCTCCATTTAAACAGGTGAGTAAGCCTTGTCAACAAGAGTGTTTTCCTCATAAGCACCTCTTCTTCCTTACTGCAACATTATCCACTAGAAAAGCTTGGAAACCTTTCAGAAAGTATCACGATATTTTGGGATGCCATTTAATAAAAAATACAAACAGGCACACACTATATATATAGCATATAGTAAAAAAATATGCAAACAGTATAAATTATATAAATTATGCACATACTATATGCAAATGAAGCACATTATATAGATGATGTATGCACATACATATATATATAGGTGTATATATATACACGCACGTAAGTATATATCTATATATCAATATATATGCATACATGTGCATATGGGTATCCACAGATATAGAATATCTCTACCTATTGGTAGATTCATTAGTAGGTCAATCAGTAGTTTATATCTGTGGTCACATAAATCGAAACATTGCACTCAGCCTAAATTTAAATTTCTAATTGGCTTAGACATTCTCATGAAAAGGCAAACGAGAGGTTGCTGCTAGGCCCTGGAAGTTGAAAGTAGTGTGCTCTAAAACAGTACAATTGATGTTTGCTCTAAAGTAAATTACATATAAAGTCAATGTTCTTCAAAAGATGTTGAAGAACAGGCAAAAATTCATATCCTGGGAAAGCTATGCCTTTTTTGATTTTCTCATTTTCATTATTATTTCACAGCATAATTATTAATTTTTAAAATTTGGGTGTGGTTGTATAAACATGGATCTTCTCCAACACCACTATTAGGTAAATGTATTTAATATAGTGAACATCCAATTGCCTCTGAAATGTTGATTAAAATTTATAGTTTTGGTCTAAAAGGGAGGTGCAGAACTTGTAAAAGAAAGAACTTGCATTTCTGTTACATCATTGGTACATATTGGTTATTCTTAGGTAATTCAGAAAGATTCCTATGGGCTTGGTCACAGCTACATGACCCCAGATGTGATTTTTAATGATTCTGATGTGTTTAACTTTGAACTTGAGCCTTTCCCCCCGCTCAGCCTGCTGCCAGTTGCTTCTGGAAGAGGATTTAAATTTACACGCTTCTGGTATCAGGAAAGAATTTGTTCTTCTTTACCGGCTTGAGATTTATTGGAGGTCTCTTTGTTTTTTGGGCATTCACCTAAAATCCCACCACAATACTGTAAGTAAAAAGGGAAGTTGTATTCCCCAGTTCCTGTCTTTTTAAATATGATTTATTCACATTCAGTTGTGTCAATGTTTTGGGGACATATGTGTACCATCCGTTTAATTTCAGAACTTTTTTCATCATGTGATTATTTTCTTCACCCACACGGGTATTAAGAAGGCTAAATTCTGAATTTTACAATTACCTGGATATTATATTCAAGCATGCACATCAGACTGTTTCAAATAAACTAGGAACAGGAGTTTTATAAAAGCAGGGCTCTTTTAGGCCTGTTTGTGGTGTGTTGCTATATGACCATTGCATAAAAATTTCCAGCACTATCTATGATTCTCCAAGTACTTTGGCTATCACAGTTTTCTACGCAGGAAATTTTAGGCGTTGTAAACTATGACTAAGTCCTCTATGGAAGTTTTTGAAGTGTTTCTACATAGGCTGAATCTGAAAGAAACACCAATAATTAAAAAAAGTTAAAAATACTAATTACTAGCACAAACAGTAAAGAGGAAAAGAAATTCTGAATTGCAATAATTGAATGTATGGTTAGATATTGTTGAAAGGCTGAATGCCCTTCTTTTGCCTGTTGATCCATTGACTTACTGGTATTAAGTGACTGCTGCCAAGTTGACTTGCAGAATGCTAATGTTGCGTCTCCCGCTGCTTTCTCCATCTGTTTAGTGCCCAGTGTTGCCCGTTTGTTTCATAATCTCCACTTTATTAAATGTTATCGTGTTGGATTATGTATGACTGAACCACTCTGTAAATGCTCACTTCTTTTCCACAGCTTGTTACAATCAATACAGCTTTGTTTTTGGGTTTATTTTAATAGATTTTAAAGATTTTTGTATAATACAAAACATGGATGACACAGTATGAATATGTGTATCTACATTGGTTTGAAAAGAGGAAGAAGGGAAGAAAGGGGGGAAGGAGGGAAGGAGGGAGGGACAGAGAGAGGAAATGAAGGAGGTAAGAAGGGAAGGAGGGAGGAAGGAAGTGGTGGAAGGAAGGGGTGGAAGTGGCGGAAGGAAGGAAGTGGCGGAAGGAAGTGGCGGAAGGAAGTGGCGGAAGGAAGTGGCGGAAGGAAGTGGCGGAAGGAAGTGGCGGAAGGAAGGAAGGAAGGAAGGAAGGAAGGAAGGAAGGAAGGAAGGAAGGAAGGAAGGAAGGAAGGAAGGAAGGAAGGCAGGAAGGAAGGCCTGCGGAGCCTTTGCCAGGGCTGCAGTCTGGCTGCCAACCCATCCCCAGGGCCCTGGACCTGGGGTGCTCCTCCCAGGGATGCAGCCAGCCTGGAACACTTTGCTTTGGAAGCTCTCTCCTCTTACAGACGTACAAGCAGTCACAATTTGGGAGAGTAGCTTGAAAAAATAAGTTTGAAATGAGGACCTTCATTCTGAAAAGAAAGAAAGAAAAAGAGACAGAGAGAAAGGGAGAGAAAAAGAAAAAGAGAGAGGGAGAAAGGGAGAGAAAAAGAAAAAGACAGAGAAAGGGAGAGAAAAAGAAAAAGAGAGAGGGAGAAAGGGAGAGAAAAAGAAAAAGACAGAGAAAGGGAGAGAAAAAGAAAAAGAGAGAGGGAGAAATGGAGGGAGAGAGGAAGAAGGAAGGAAAGAAGGAAGGAAAGAAGGAAAGAAAGAAAGAAAGAAAGAAGGAAAGAAAGAAGGAAAGAAAGAAGGAAAGAAAGAAGGAAAGAAGGAAAGAAGGAAAGAAGGAAAGAAGGAAGGAAGGAAAGGAGGAAAGGAGGAAAGGAGGAAAGAAGGAAGGGAGGAGATAAATGCTAAAAGTAGAAAAGTCAGGAGGAAGAAGTGAAGAGGATTAAACAGTAGAGCAGCCCTGCAATCAAAAACTCAGGCCAATCTCCAAACTTGAAATCTTTTGCCTAAATTCCAAAAATGTTATCTAAAACCCCACTGCAATCATTTGAAGAGATTAATACACATTGTAGTATTCTTTTGTAGCTCATGAATCCATGCTGTTTGACGCTGAGAGTTAAATTCATGCCATATCTGAGGGCATCTCCTGTATTTCAATAGTAAATTGCCCTCATTGTACATGTTACTGGTCTTGATTCATAAAAAGCTGTTATTTCATTTAAGAATTAATACAAATTTCATTAACAGTTGACATGCATGTTTTTGCCCCTTTTCAGACCTGAAAAATTAAGACTAATTCTCTTGTTGTCTGTGCTGGGACGGGAGCAGTCCAGGAGTGAAGGACAGCCCTGTGATGCAGATTCTTCCTGTGGGATGTAGCCCTTTCAGTGTCTTGGGCAGAATGAACTGAGTGGGGTGATGGGCATCAGATAATGCCTCAGAATATGTAAGTTGTTGTTCCTGTCACTGGGGGGATGTTGCATTGGTGTGGACATTTGGGTTTTTTCCATGAGCCACAGGAAACAAATTCCAGTTCTGTGAAGATCATAAAACTAGAAAACAAAGCCTAGGAAAAAAAATAGATTTCTCAGAACTAAGACTTGATTTGTGTGTCCTCAGAACACTATAGAATTAATGGGGGAGCAAGCAAGTTTCAGGCGGACCTGAACAGGCTATACAAGTAATATCCTTTGTCTTTTATACCTTATATGAAACAGTCGTGCCAAGGTAAAGAAAAAGAGCCCAAACACTTTTCTCTGTTTTGTAATTGCACGGATGAAAAATAGAATCAAAATATTAACTCTATAAACTATCTCTTTGGTCCGGAATGAGGTGTGCATATTAGTGGTAAATAATTATTGAAAAATCCCATGTGATAAGTTGATTTATTTAGCTATTTAATTTGAAAAGAACTTTCTCTGATAGATTTTAGAAAGAGAAGCCTTTCAAGCCAGGCTTTCACTTCCCTTTAGGGCTGCATTTATTGCTGCCTACCTTGAATGGATTTTACAGGAATTCTCTTGTGAACAAAGTCCCTTTCCAGTCACTAATTGAGTGATGACATTAATAATTCTCAAACAAGTAGATTCATAGCTGTGTAACTGGAGATAGAGCTAGCAACCAGTAATTTGTACTTGCAAATCAATCCTCAAATTTCATACTGGCTTGTTATGAATATCGAGCACAGGAACATTAAAAGTATTTTAAATAAGAGTGGTTGTGCTTCTTGTTAGATACCTTACTGTGACAAAATATTCTGCCCATATGGGTTGATAATTGCGATATCCACAATGATGTGGCATCTGTAAGCCCATTTCTTATGTATGGGGCTGTGCTTCTTTGCCGTGAGTGGGACACAACTTAATTTGGAACTGTGTCACTGCTTCCACTGCCATTGTGGAGTCCTGAATAATGTAATAGCACCACACACACAAACTTTATTAAGCAAAGTAAAATAATTTTAAAGAAACTGAAAACAGCTTTTCTCTCTCCTTTTGGAGGCTCTATAATACAAATAACCTCCTCCAATGTCCAAAGAACAGAGATTCCCCCATCATTTGTTATCTCATATGGATGTATCAGTACCAACAATTTCAGCATTCTTTTTGTTTCACAGTCTGAACTGACAAAAGACTATGGAAACAAACAATTGAAAAAGACATTCCCTAAAGGTAACTATCAAGTCCAATAAGGCTCAAATAAAATGGCCCAGCTGTCAGAGTAAAATACTGCATATCCACTTAGCTCTTGAAAGGAAAAGGTAATGCTAACCAGTTGCTGGAGACAGCCCAGAGAGGTAATGCCAGCTGCACAAAAGGATGCACCACATAGCAGTGTTCAGATGAATGAATGGCAAACAATGCATAATAGCTGCATAAGTAATTCTCTTCAAAGGACAAAATAAAGAAGAGAAACACACTTTGTTTAAAAGTTATCATTACTGATCATAAAACACACTCAGAGAAATAGAAAAAAGCATAATTTGGAAGCCAAATGAAACACATTTGCAGCACCAGCTTTGAAAGTTGTCCTAGTTTGAAATGAACACTACCTTTTCAGAAAGCATTTTATTAAAAACAAGGTCGGAATGTTTGTAAGGATTAGTATGTGTCTACCCTTGGGCAAATGCTAAAAAACCCAAAACAAAACAAAAAGAAAAAATAGATATAGAAGAACAGAATGGGAAGTGCTCGAAGCTCAAGTGCAAGTCTAGGTCATTTGAACCATATATGGAGAGCACACATGCTTTAGAACAGCAAGTGAAAAAAAGATGACTCTTCTACTGCCAGAACCTGAGAGTGGCGTAGGTCATGCATTATGAGGTGGTTGTCAGGTCATTTCTGATGGGCTACGATAGGCCACTGTCTGTTGTACAGTCTACCTCTTTGTCTTAGTCATGCTACCTAGTTGTCTTCAGTCACAGAGGAGGGTGTAGAAGTTTATGGGGTTAGTTAATTGAATTATTTGCTTTGAAGTAGTATCCAGATGTAGCTCTGTTTCTGCTAAAGAAAAGACTTGCAGTGAGAGCAATTACTTCACCTTCTAGTTGGTGTATTTAATTTTCAACATACATTATTTAATCTTGGAAATAAAGCAAAATTATAAACTGTCATCTGTTTGTTGCTGTATAATCTATTGGAAGACAATTTTTGGTGCTTGGTATGAAAGGTTTTTTTATATTTTCTCAATCCTTCCTATTATCATGTATCCGAATGCTACAGCTAAGTATAAAGAATTTCTTTCTGTATGTTCAACCCGTTCTTTTTGACAGCCACTGCATTCCATATATTCAGCATTTTGCTTGGGCAAAAGGAAAAAGCTCTTTCAGGACTGCCAGAGACATTGACTAAGTCGCATGTTTCTCTCACTTTTCTCACTTGTGCAGGGGCAATTTTGATAATTCTAAAAAAAAGGAGGTGAAAGCAGAGGAGCAGAAAAAATGCTTCAGATAAGTGGAGAAGGTGGGCTTTAAGTACCTGGATCAATTCAGAAAAAACAATTCTGTGAAACTTAACCACCATGCTGTTGTGAGAGAGTGTGGTTTTTTTGCTCTTCCTGTGTCAAGGTTTTGTGTGCACTTACAGTTATCTGCTCATGTACTGAGCTTGACTCATCCCCCACACAGTGACACTGTCCTCTCCTGTGATGAGCTCATTCACAACAATGTCATGTGACTAATCCTTCGGGAAGGAGAGACAGGGAAGATGCACCAGATAGATGAGAGTTTAGAGGCTGAGATAAGATGAGCACTGCAAATACAGCATTCATTTTTGTATGCAAAAAACCCCTGCAGGATGTACTCTGTACTCCAACTCAGCTGAGAACCTAAAGATTTTTCTTGGATGTAGGATACTAATCATGGCTTGATGAATTTTCATTATCCTATTTTTTCTTGTCTAGTAAATATTCAAATCACAATTGGCTTTGGGATTCTCTGTTGTGCTCTTACTTGTCCATTCTGTGTTGAAAAAAGTATTCATCCACAAGGTGGAGGGGTGTTTGACACTAACCTGAGAAGCTACAGCTGCTACCTGCTCTCTGTCTGATCAGACATCTTACAAGGGATGGCCAAACCAATAGGCTTTGGGGGATGTAATTGAGAAGTAGAATCCTCCTCTGAGACCCTTAATTTTTGAAACAAAACATTATTTGGGACATCTCAGATCCTGGTCTCTTAGGCACTAGCTAAGCAAAAGACTCATCAAATTATCAAGAATATGAGAGCTAAGCACATTGTCTGAATGAAGGACATTAGTTTAAGCAGCCAAGAGACAGCTAAAAGACAATCACTGTTTTCAAAAGAGAGGATATGCTGCCAAGCAGCACCTTTCCCTGTAATGAGAATATTTTTTCAAATGTGTGTCCTCACTTAAGCCTGATTCAGGCCAGAGTCCTCTATATGCCTGCCAAACACCTAATCAGATGAGGACATTACCAGGAGCATGGCAGCTCTCCCATTTCAGCTGCTCTAAATTGTGCTAAAAACACTTCTGTAACTACTTGGAAAAGGAAATCCTTGAATTTTCTTTTGAAGAATTAATGGTGCACCCAACAAAGAAACTGAGTGAACAGATCAAGTGTCCAACATGCCTTCCTAGCTACAGAAACGCTGCATCCTTTAAGATTCAAGAGTTAGTGACCCGATTAAAAACTGAGCAATTATGTCATCACCTCTTGCATTTAGCCAATCAATTTGTTTTTCCCTGACTTCTGATTAATTTGGCTGTTATTGATCTTCTATGCGCAGTCCTGTGAGAGCTGCCAATCTACAAGAGCAAAAAATTTATAATTCAAATTTCAAATTAACTTTGCATATTATTACCTACTGCAACCAGAATACTTCACTGCTGGTATTATTGAAGTTTGGTATGGTTTTTATTATCAAAAGTTTGGCTTTTAGTTTCAAAACAAATTAAAAAGAAAATGTAATAAACCCATAAAAAACATGCATGTCTATGTGCTAAATCTATGCAATGATACATGTACATATCTCTGGATCTCAGCATAAGAGAAAAAAGATTCTGTAACTATTTTAGAGCTCCAGAAGCAATTATTTCCCTTAAAAATGTGACCTTCTTTTCCTCTGTGCAGCTGTAATGGTAAAAGAAACCCCAAACCTTCAAACAAACAAGACCAAAAAAAACCCACCTGTCATGGATTTTTGCCTGTATTCCTCTCAAGCCTGTTGAGTCTATCAAGTGTGAACATCTGGAAATCATCATATTTTCTGCTGACCACTGAATCGGCATAAAAGGAGGACATGATAAGCTCCAGCTGTTAAGCCTCCTGCTTGGAGGATTAGAGAAATTAACCCACAGGATGTTTTATTACAGCAACAGGAGTTATATTAAAGATACATGTGGCATCTTCTCCACAGGGAACACAGAAGGAAGCTGAGAGAAAATATGCAGGGTAGAGCTGCAGGAATGTCATCAGTCCTGAATGCTTCCCAACCTACTCTGTTTGTAATAGCAGAAGGAATTTTACCTTCAGAACTTTTTCTAAGACTATAAACTTTCTACATCTAGTTCTTGTTTTTTTCAGTACACAGTCCAGGAGAACATTGATTGAATAAGCAACTGAAAAGAGTAGTAAAAACCTTTGAGAATCATGTCCTTTGGTTTGGGTCCTTACTTTAGCTGAGACATTTATGTCTTTTGTCATTGCATTTATACATTTAGGCTTCAATGCATCAAAACATAAAAATGCTTTATCTGTAAAAATCATATATAACATTCATACACATTAATTTATCTCTGAGTTTTTACCCCTAAAATAACAACATCCATATATTAAATATAAAAAAAGAAAAAATTAACCAAAAAAAAAGAGAGAAATCATGACTGACTTTCACTGTCCTGCTCATTGTCATTGTTAGTAATGTTAACAACTTTATAAAGCCTAGATGAAGAGCTGAAAAGGTTCAGAAATCTGTAAAAAAAGACTTACCTATGTAGCAACCGTGTTACTCTTAGATCACCCTGACTCCAGACCGAAATGAAATTTCAAATGTTCATGTAGCTATTTTGAGGAGAAATTCTTGAGTTTCTGCCATCCTCATGATCAAGAAGGTAAGAAGAATAATTCCTATCATTAGTGAATTATATTAGAAAATATGTAATTACTGGCAGTGTTGCTGGGATTTTCTTGTGATTCTTTTGTCTCAAAGTGTTCATAAGAATGGTCAAATTTAGCTCAACAAACCCCTGACTCCATTTCTGGGGGCTCACTGATCGCTTTTATGTGCAACCCTGTCTGAAGCCACGGTGTGGAGCAGGTTACCACCTCAGCAATGCTGGCACATCCAGCTGCTTCCCTGTGGGGAAACCGGGTGTCAAATCAACCAGGAAAGAGCAGATCCCCATGGACAATCCAGTGTCTGTTTCTGAGCTGTGAGGAGTGGGTATCCTGCCCACATTATTAAAATTACAAGGAAATGCCACGAGGTGCCACTTCTCAGACACGTCACCCAGAGCTACCTGGGACTGCAAAAAGCTAGCAACTGACTTGCTACTTGATGTGTATTTTTGGCATTCACCTGCATGAAAACAAACATATTTGTATATTTATGCATTAATGAAATGAATCATATATGCCTCTTTTATGTAAAAGCCTCTTGGCAGGTGTAAAGAATCCTTGAAGAGAACAGACTGCAAAGGCCATGAGGGCCTAGGGAATTTAATTTATAGCACTGTGAAGCATAAGGGGCTTCTTCATGAGTTTGAGTCAGGTTCCCTGGTTCAAGGAGTAGCCTATGACAACAAATCCTGCATCATGGTAGGTGTAAAAGGAAAAGGTCTATGTATAACAGAGGGGCAGTGGTATCTATTTGATCCTGACTGTTGGATGTACTCATACTTGCTCTGATCCTTTCCAGATTCACTCACTTTTCATCACGATTCTCTTGCTAAACATGTTGCTTTCAGAACTGTGGTTTCTACCCCAGCAATTAATTTTTTTAGAAACAATGTTTATCACTAGGTTATTTTCCACTATGGAAAACAGTTGTTTACAACAACTTTTTTTAATCTAGAGTGCAGTAATTGTGCTCTTGGTTGCTCTGAGAACATACTTGATGGCTCTTAAATCATAACCTGACTTTTGCCTCAGTGAATATAGAAATTATTTTAATTTCCCCATTGAAGATACTTTTATTTTTCACTAGATATCTAGTGAATACCATATGCAGAGGAGCATTTGTGATCCAACATTTTTGAAATATTACCAAACAGAGAGGGAGAATCTGTGTTAATCAGAATGTGCAAACTGCCACTCCCTGTTCTTGTCTCCCAGGCTTTTTTCTTTCAGAAGTTTGGTACCTGTGCATTCAGCTGCCATCAAGTGTGAAAGGAAGATGGTGGACACGGCTATATCTGGCAGTGACATGTTCCTTAGCTGGCAGATGAGGCAGTTTGCTGACTGCCTGAATTAGGCTTGGGTAGCTTAGCACATTTCAAAAGAGACAGTTTTACTGAAAGTGACACACAGCTTATGGACCCAGATCTGTAAATGTAATTGCCTTTGCCATGTGCTTGTATGTGAGAATTGCTAGGTGTCTGATGCACAAAGCTGAGCAGGACTTTCAAGTCTTTAATATCAGCTAAGTTAATGTAGATATTAAATATAGCACGTGGAAAATAGGTCAGACCTTACTATCAGATATTTTGACACTATTCACAGACCTGACTAATACAGACTGAATTCTGTACAGGATTTCTTGAAAGCCTTGAACCTAAACTTCAATGTATTCTGGCTATGAGAAGCTAGGCTCTTATGGTACCTCCTTATCCATGCCTAAACCTTCTGTACTTAAATAGCCTAATTCAAAAAAACATTCTCTAGAAGCCATAGGTTATTTATGTACCCTCAGTCTTGCTTGGAGGCTCACTTTCCTTCTTTTTTCTCTCTAGGAAGAAAGAAAAAGTGGGTGGCAAAGTGAAATTCAGATATTCACCTGTTTCATTTTTGAAACCAGAGAATACGTGCATTTTTTTCCCTTAGAATCCCAGTTTACATTATAAATATCTTCAAAATGTGAATTTTTATAGCATAGTACTTTGAAGTCTAGCCTACTCACAGAAAAAACAATCTTAATGTGAATTTCCAAACAAAAGTCTTCACTAATATTATGCATGGAAATGATTTGATTACACAGAATAAGAACTCTTTCAAGCTGTTCAATGAAGGTATCATACAGGAAAGAAATGAGCTTATCTGCAGGATGGCATTGCTGATAAATTCTAGATTTTTTTCAAGTGAAATTAATTCAGTCTTTAGACCTGAGACATTGTAGAAGAAGAATGACGTGCCATTAAAACAGTTTTAAATGCATCCCAAGAATTTTTTGCGTGTTGTATTTCAAAAGTATAGTTCATTATTACTGGATAAAAAAGATTTGCCTTCCCACAACTGCAGACAGGGACTATACTAGTATTACCATATGCTTTCTATAAAACATGATTGGAAATGGGAAGGGCTGGACATGTGCAGAAGCGAAGGAAATCATAGTAAAGCTGAGCTAGTTGAAAAAGAAAAAATATTTAGGAAACTATAAATAAATAAATAGCATTTCAAATAGCGTAGATAGTCATAGAGACTTAGCTGTTCTGTAGAATGTAAATAGAGTATATCTGCTTCCAGCTTTAATACATTTTCACTTTGTAATACATTGTGTTATATAATGTGGTTTGGCAAAATTATCATCCACTAAATTTTACTGTTTCTTTTCACTTTTCAAATATTATGCTCTCTGTTATATTTCCTCCTCCTTCACCAAATATAACATGAAATATTCCAGGAAATTATTCACATGCTGCAAGTATGGATATGAAATGAATGTTTTTTAAGGATTGACATGTAGACAGCTTGTAATGAAGGTCTGTATTTTGTCCATTTTTCACTTGAATGTCTGATAAACATTGTTTGGGGGTGGTTTTTAGTGTTAGTGGGTTTTGGCATTAGTTTTCTTTTTTTTTTTTTTTTTAATGTGTGTGTTGTTTTCCATGGCAGCAGAAAGAATGGCCTTCCATTCTGTGACTACCAGGTTAATGTGAAATTATTATAGTGATCTTATGACAATTTTTTCCCTGTTTGAAAAACTGTGTCATTGCTACCATAGTTTATCTTCCAAATTTAACATTGTGTATCTATGTTTTGCGATCTTATCAGGATCTGTGGGATTTCTCCTTTTGCATTTCAAGCAGGTGTGCATGAATAGACATGTATTTTTATTTTACTTGTATTTTTATTTTACTAATGGTGCCTCAAAATTCCATTTTGGCAGCTTTGCTTTTTCTTTGGGTTTTTTATTCAAATAATTTAAGCAAAAAGTAAAACTTTCTGTTACTTATCTGACAACACCAGCCTTCCCTCCCTTGTGAAATGATGTGGTTATTTATTGCTGGTTTTGCACTGATACATGCTGTTTTCAGCCATGGACTGCCTGGGTAATAGAGCTGCCTAATCACTACCACTAGAGCTGAATATTTCCTGCAGAAAGCAAGTCCTTTCTCAGATGGAAGGAAAAGAAGATGGTTATTTAAATTTTAGTCACAAGGAAGTTATTATGAGCAAGACTTTGGCTTAAAAACCAGAGTGAAATCACTTTAATATAATGAAACGAACATCAATTTCATGCAATTTCGGATGAATTTATCCAGTCTTTTGGGCAGATACCAAATTGCAAATTCCTATCCACTCTGCTGTCTTTTCCACAGTCTCTTACCTTGGATTCTTTTTGTCCCAAAATAAATGGAGTGTTCTGCAAGTTGTATTTATTACCTATAATGCTCTAGAAATTTTTGTATACCACAAACTGAGTTTCCCCTTGTAAGAAGATCTGTTTGATATGATGCATAATAGTAAACATCTGGAATATGGAGACTACAAATGCTGCAGAAATTATATTGTGCATGTAAAATGAAGGACAAAAAACCAAAAAACTTTCCTAATCTTTCAAAAATCTAGCAGCATTGTTCCAATCTTCTGCATTAAAGTATTAATGGAAAGACTGCAGGCTCTAGACAGAGGTAAAACATACACACGTTTGTTCAGTCTGAAAAACCTGAGAACAGCTGAGTTATTTTTGTGGGTAGAAATGGAGCAATTATTGCACCAAATCTTAATATCTAAACTGACCCTGTCTTGGAGAATTTTTTTCGGGGAAAAGCTCTACTTAGAAAATTTCAGCAAAGCTTTCAAGATTCAACTCTTTGAATTGGCAAGTATATGAGGGAAAAAATTAAAAAGAAAGGATTTCTCTTTCAGTAGTTTTTAAAGAATTAATTTCTCAAATACTTTTGCAGCAAAGAAACATATTTGTTACTTTGATTTATTAATATTTGGCAATTAATTAAGAAAATATATTATTTCTTAAATTTTGTAAGATTAGAAGTATAAATACTGGGTTTGTGCTCATTTTTTTTAATGATCATGACAGTAACTCTTCTAAGCTGTGGAGAAATGACTCTGCAGATCTTATGGTTTAAACCCATATACTCCCAGAACTTATTATTTCCCAGTACCTTCAAATTCAGTTAATTTTCTATGCTTTATGAACACAAGACCTTAACTTTTTAGTGGGACATATGTTACCAGGAAGGCTTTGAGCAGTGTTTATCTGTTTTATTTTGTGTAATGTTATTACAAAATGCTTACATTGAGAAGAATTCAGAAACTGTAAATAGTTAGCCATCATTGGACTTGGAAATACTTGCTGCTCTGTGACTAGGTCATGTCTATAACTATCCAAAAGAAAAAATGTCATCAAACTGCTGAATGTTTGTACCCCACCATCTCGAAAATCTTTCCTGAAATACAGACTTAAGACTCCCTGATTAATTTGTTGCTGCTCCTGATCTTACAAGCCCTCTTGCCCAGCCAAGTGCTACAGCAGATCTTAGTTAAACAGAACTCTGGCTGTAACTCTGGTGGCAGGATATTTCAAAGGCTTCCACGGTTGCTCAGCATTGAGGAGGCAACAAATCAAGTGGGCATGTATCACTTCAAGCCACATCTGTCCCAAGATAAATCTGTCATTGAAAAGGGATTTAATGGACCCTAGAAATTCCTAATACTTCATGTCTAGATATATACACCCTTATGAATGACTTCTTTCCTCTTCCTGAATAACTCAAAGACCCTTGGAGCTTTGTTATGGTCACCACTTCCCTACAGTTAATCTCATCCTGGGCAGGAAATACATAAAACAACATTTGATTAAAGAAACTGATAATTCATTATTAATCATTGCAAATTCCCACCACAAGTACAGTGCCCAGGGAAAGAATAAGTTGCAATCGGAATGCAAAAAGTTCTTGTTTAAGGATGTACAGGAAACAAAGCAAAGAACTGAAACAAAGATAGAAAATAGTTAATACAAATATTCCCGCCAAAGTTTACTTTTCTACATCAATCTTTAGATGCTTGTATACTGCCTCTGTTTCACAAGAGTTTATGGAATTTTCAAGGATGAATATAAGCCATTTTATTGAGCCTTTTTTTGCTCACATGCAGTAAAATTTGGCCCTATGGCCATGCAAAATGTTTACGTTATTGAAGAGATGCAGTCTTAGGAAAGGGGAGGACAGGAAGAGACTGATTCATGGTGGTGATGTTCATTGAAATGGATATCTGCAGCAGCATTATACACAGGGGGATGTTTCACTGCTATAGTCTGTTTTTTCTGCAGCATATTTCATGTCCTTAAATTTTCTTTGAAGAGACATTTCACTCAAGAGTGGAGCCTTCACCTTTCATGGGTTGATCAATGATCACATATTAGTAAAAGCAAGCCATATGCAGACTAAAAGTAGTGAAATCAAGTACTCAAGATGCACACGGGG
>NW_005054390.1:1609708-1630684 GCF_000277835.1 Geospiza fortis
GATTCAAAAAGTAAAATTACTTTGTGTCTCCTGGCTAGCCCTCTGAAGTTCTCTGAGTTTATGTCAAAGGTCAGAAGCTGAATTTCAGTGTACAAGTATTTTCTAGGAGCAGTGCTGGTCATCACATGGTGTAGTGGTGCTGAATACTACTGGTGAGCAGACGGGTACATCCCTTAGTCACGGGCATAACTTTACCTTCCTGCTGGACTGCCTCTCACCACTTCTGCCACCTTCTTGGGTTTTTGGATGATTGATGCAGGGCTGGCAATCAGAAGCTGGAAAAGGAGTTTCACGAAGTTTATCTGTCTGCTTTCTTGTCAGACACATCTTGGTACATGAGGAAAAATGTGTAACAGTGTGCGGCTGTCTGGCGAGTGCTCGAACTTTCCAGGCAGAGTACCTGAGCTCAGCTATTGTTGGAAGTGCTTTCATGTGAGCAAAAAAAGCAAGCCTGAGAAGGGTCACAAGCAGTTATTCAGATAAACTTTTCTTGCACCTTATGCCCCTAAGAAGGAAGGTGAGTAAGTGTGTGACTGGTTGTAGCAAAGGCTGCCCTTTCTATAACTTCTTGCAGGGTTAGGAAGCTGTTCTCCTGTGGAGAAACCCTGAAGACACTTAGCCATGCAATATGAAATCCATTGAAAAAAGCAGTGCAAACTAATCTATTCAGTGCTGGCACTATCACCAACACAGTGAAAAAACTGAAGATTTTTTAAAGATAAACTTCCACAGTTGATGGTGCTATGGATATTTGTTAAATATTTGGTCCACAGAAAATTATTCTCCTTTCAAAACCAAAGGAAAAACCAAACAAACAAGCAAGCAGGCAAGAAACCTAATACTTGTTTCTTTCTTTGTCGAATATGTCAGAAAAGATGAAGGTATTCACCAAAATATAGATGTACAGTGGTCATTTATGTTAGGCTAGCTTTACTAGTTAGTGTGTTTAGTGTATTCCTTGGCCAAATTTGTCTCCTGCCTCTTTCAGTATTCTTGTTTTCTTGATTTTTTTCTTGGCTTCAGTTTGAAAATTGTTTGTAGGTTCTTAATTGCAAAGCCTACCAGAGGGAGAGATCAGAGGAGCACAGGATTTGCCAAATGTGATGAATGTCCTGCCTCAGGGAATGGCCAATACCTGATTTGTCAGAGGAAGGCCAAAAAGCCTCTAAATACATTCAGTCAGTCATGTAAGAGATCCCAATAGACAAATGCCTGGAAGCCTAGCTCTAAGTACATGACCTTACTTGAGCACAATTCTACAAATGTTATCACACCCCTGCACTCTCTCCTGTCATCCTTTTCCCACCAGTCAAATGTATTCTTTCCTGTGTAGACAAGTGGAAAGTGTGAAGCTCAGACTTCATCTACCTTAGGACCTGATCCAAATGTCAGAGCAGAAGAGTAGGATTTCTTTTGCAGCAAATGAAGATGGATGTGTTCTGCCCTCTTTACTGAGCTGAGCAGAACTCCACTGAGGCATGGAGATCAGTCTGTTCTGGCAACTGTGCCCTCTGTCAAGGTGAGACAACACTCTTCCCTTCAGCTTCTCACCTAAGTCATTATTTATATTTACACAGTAGTACACAATTTTAAAGCCCACAATGTACCACATTTCATACCAACCCCACAAATCTCTTGTGTGTTCATTGTCAAAATATCTCTACCGTTGCTGTTGCTACCAATTGACGTCTTGCTGATGTATTAAAACACTGTGTGACCCAGTTCCTCACATTTTTCCTCCATCTGTAAAGTGGAGCCAGTAATACCTTCATCAAAATCCTGTTATGCCTTTTAATTGTTTAATGTCTGAGAAATGTATTTGCATTCTGGAGTTCAAAACATATGACAAATTTCATTTTACTTTTATGGTATTGATGCTGAAGTTTGATTCAATGATATCCTCACAATTGCCTCAGTCATCTTAGTTTGGAAGCCAAACAACTAGAGTAAAAGCCTAAGAAAACCCCTTTTCCTCATTGGTGCACTGTTTATATAATGAGTAATAACTTCTGTGGCTTGGCTGGAAGAAATTAAGAAGGCAATAAAAATGTCAAACAAAGTTGCAATGAATTTAGAAATAATCACTCATAATTTAGAGTTCATCATCCCAAAGCATTATTTCTTTATTTGATAGGCTTGGGTCATTATAAAGAATGTGCTCCTTCTTGCATCTGCAACTACATAAAAAGGGACAGTAGTTTATGGCTGCTATATACTTGATGAGATATTAAAATTTTGCAGCATAGCAAAAGATGAAGGAAGGGGGCAAGGGGAAATAACCATTTGAAGGTTGTATTTCCCTGGTATTTTGTGGTCTTTGTTCCAAATAAGCATAAGCACTTTTTTGTTTTTTGGGTTTTTTGTTATTTGGGTTTGGTTTTGGTTTTGTTTTTTGATTTTTTTTGTTTGTTTTTTTTTTCTTTTTAACTTTTAAAAGTTTAATAGCTTGCTTTATGTGCCTGTGTATGTTTTGTACATAATTAGCTTTGAGAATGTTATGGAAGATGCAGTGAATTTATTTTTAAACTTCACATAGACCTCTGTGTGAGTTGCTAACAAAGAAAAAGACATACGTACCTGCTCATACATTTAGTACGAGAATAAAGACTGCAGAAGTCAGCCCTTCCTGTATTTTGCTTTTTGCTTCCTGTCTCCTATCTCTTTTCTACCAAAGCAAAATGGTAATAGCCATTTCCCTTTTACCCTTCTCTTCAGCAATTTTTTGTCTTTGCTAAATCTCAGGGTATGTTTCAGCAGTCACAAATTTTCAATATTGTGTCAAACAGAACAAAACAAAGTCTTCTGACCCAGCAGGAAACATGCTTTTCAGCTAATCATATATTGTGAATGTCATTCAGGTGCTTCCATTAATGTGTAGCTGCCAAGTGTACTGTTTCTGTCACAATTACATAGAGTAATAGTGTCAGGAATGATTATTAGGTTTCTTTCAGTTTAAAATGTTTCTGTGTTGTAAGTATTTTGTCACTTCGTAGTTGATGTATATCTTTGGAATTAATTGGAGATTCTCTGCTGGAAGATAATGACACTTTAAATTTCAGTCTCTTTATGTCCATGAGTTTTGTCCTCCCCTCTTCTCTCTAGCCCCACCTTAATGAGCCTTCTGCTGGTAGCTCTCCATCAGTGTCTCTTTAGAAAGGCTGGGAACTGATGCAGACTGTTGTTTTATGAAGACTTCATGTAGATATTGAATGGAAGTCTTAAAAAAATACACGTGCAAAATCCTGTGATTCTGTTACACTCTGCAGGCTGAACCTTCAGTGACTCTTGGAAGAGTAGCTTTTTTATTAAGGCTTTAGGGCAAGTTCCCACATGGGCAATCCAGTTAACTCCACGGGCTAGTTATGAACTTGGGAAAGATTTATTTAAGTTTTCCTTTTGCAAAGTTTTGATTGTTCAGCATAATAAAATGCAGATGAACCTGTGCAAAGCAATTCTCTTTCTTGATTATTGGGTGCTAAAATGTCATCTTCCTTCATTAAAAAAACCCACAATTGCTTTTAGCAGTAGCTACAGAGAGTCTTGAATAACTCCACTTCTACCAATCATGTAATTGCAGGATTTTCAGCAGAGGGCGCCTAGTAAACCTTTTCTAAGGATTAGGTGCCTGACTGTGACATCACTTGAACCCCTAATTTATTTAGGTTGTCCACTGGCCAGCTATGAAGCGCTTCTTCTTTCAGAAGCTGCTCCAATATTTTTTCTGTGGTTTACTGAAGCTTAACTTCCATTACCATTAAAAACTGTACTCATTTTCCCCCTGCCAGTGATAGCAATTTTATTTTTATAATCTCTCTAAATCCTATCTCTAAATTTGAAGTAATTCCAGGATGATGCTCTGCAAAATAGAGAAAGCAAACCATGCCATTCTCATCTGTGGTTTTGCATTGTCTTCCTCTACTTATTGCAGGTATTTTTAAATCACCTACCCTGTCTTATCCTTATGCCTATCCTATGCAAGCCACTACAGCCACCTGCTTATTTTGTCCTTGAAGGTCAATTATTTTTCCTACCAGCCAATGAATCTGTGCTACTAGGGGTATTTTTTGGGTGTGTATATAAGTCTACTTGGCTGAGGAAGCTCAGTGAAATACAGACTGGGCTTAACTCATCTTGTTTCAGATGCCACCATAAAAATCTTCTCCAAGTATCTTCCCTGACTTTCTGAAAACAGTTTTTGTTATGTATGCTGGTGGGCTTGTCTGTCAGTTTTCAACTTCTGCTTTTGTCACCATATCTTCTGAGCTTCTTGGCACATTCCTTTTCCTTCTTACTTCCTTTAATACACCTATGTCTCAATCTCTGCTAAGCCTTGTAGATTTTGCCTGCTTCCATTTTAGTGGAAATGACTCAAAAGACTCACTTTTCTATTGCAGTGATGGACTACAAACTTGACATATCCCAAATTCCATCAGATACCACAAATAAATTTTGGGGAGAATTTACCTTAAAAATAAAAGGCAGCAACACTAAATTCAACCAAATAGCTTGAACAAATTTTCCTTGGAGTGTCTGTTCTGCCAATTCAAACAAAATGTTTTCGAATCTTGGGGAACTAAGATATCCCAGGATATCAAATACTGCTGGTACATACAAATGAAAGAAAGCTTTCCCCTAGAAGTTGGGTTCATGCATGTAGAAAATTATTAAGGACAATAAGGACATACAGAAGGACACTAATCTATTATGAATAAATAGGTTTATTATGAATAGATCATGTAAACTTAAGTTCAAGGCTTTAGTTTTATGCAATGTTGAGATTCAAATTTAATCTGAAATCTATGAGCTGCTGCAAATCTTATCTGTTGGTTAGGTTACAAAATCCCTCAAGAACTGAGAAAAACAGCCTTTGCAGAGCATGGTTAGGCTATCAAGAATGTCTTCTAGACATATATTTTAAATTTACTTTCCTCTTTAGCTTATGACTGTTAGAGTTCTGTCTCCTATTCAGCAGAGACTTTATCCATTAAAGTGACATTGTTCATTAGAAAGCTGATGAATCAACCCCAGAGTCACATATAAGTGGTAAGTACTCACTGAACTCAATAAAAAATGTATGAGAAGACCTCTATTTATACTTTTGTTTATTTGAGGAATATACAAATATGTACTATTTCAATTCACTCTAAACAAATTTCAGAATATTATATAATAATATATACAGATGCAAATTAAAAAGAGATTTCATCACCTGCAAAGTTATGAAATATTTGATAAAATGTTTGTGAAAAACCTACTATTACTTTAATATAAGCAGGGTTTATTATAATAACCTAAATATAAGCAGGATTGATTTTAATAACCTATATATAAGTATATATATATACACACATACATATGAAGTTCCAGTTACCTTCAGCATGATATGATTAAGGATAAATTTTGATGGTAAACTAGAAAAATTGACCTAACCAGAGAAACAAATAATGCTTAAAATTCCTCAGAGTCTTTTAACTCATATTTAGGAGGCAGTTATTGTGAGTAATTATAAGTTAATTAAATATTGATTATTACAAGAGTCCTTCATTTAAAAGGTAAAGCTATAAGATAAACTGTGTTACTTTATAATTTAAATTTACAGTGGTAATAAATGTGCAATGGCACTTTATTGTTATTAAGTAGGATTTGTCTCATTATTCAGCTCTAAATGGTATTAAACTTTAAACATGCTAGATATTGTTAAGCATTGGAGAAACTCTTCTAAGCATCTACTATAGCTAGAGATAGTAATCATCCTGAACATTCAGAGCATTTCTTTCAAATTTGATGATGCTAGGATGTTTATTGCCAGTTGATTAATTACATCATATTAATAATCCCAACCTATTTTAATTCACAGGCATGACAGCTTGATTTATCTTCAATATTTCCTCTGGACCCTGAAGTCAGAAGTTTTTCTCCTAACAATCAATCGGTAGTAAAATACTATACATCAAGTAGAAATATTTACTTTTAAGTGCTATGAGTTAGTTTTTAGAACCACAGAGTAAACTGTTAGATTTTCTATAATTCGTTCAGCAGCAAACCAGGAGAACCTTTTTTAAGCTATAGATTAAACCACTGGATATTTTTACCTCTTTTTGTTTTGGTGGAGGGTCTACAATATATGTGCAATGAAAGATGATGGAAAACACCGGCTATCCTAATGTATTTCTTGAAGCATTATTCCCCATCTTTGTTTGTGCAATGAATTTCTGTCAGTTTTCTGCCTATCTGGATCCATTTATCATCAATAAATTCCAGGTGTAGTTTAAGGTGGCAAATTATATTTTTTTTACACAGGTAAAACGGGGAAATCAAAGCACAGAAAAAAATGTAATCCTAAGACATGAATAATTTTAGCAAGAAACAGAGAATAAGAACTTGAAACTACAGACTTTGGGTGAACTAGGTTCATCTTATTCGTACAAAAACAAAACACACAATAAACAAGAGGCAGACAAAAGTAACTGAACTAAATGCAGTTTCCTTAAGAAAATGATGTAAATACATAGTTGTATTTACTTATAAACCATGTGACTTTAAGCTGTGTAAGATCATAGTTGGCTTGTTTGCCATGAAATCTGAAGATAATTATTTTTCTATCTTACTAGTTTTTTCTACTGTCAAGAGGATGAGAAACACAAAGAGGACATTGAAAAGGGCATGTAGGGAGGATGCTTGCTTTAGATTCTATTAAGAACAGGCGAGAAACTTCTCAAGAATAGCACTGGGGAATTTTCAAGTTTTATGAACAGAAATTACCAATATCAGATTCTGCGTAATATTCCAATACCTGTTCCAGACATGTCAAAATCAAAAATGGTCTGAAAAATAATGAATGAAGGTGTGACAGAAAGGATGATTTTCAGTGTCTGGAAAAGGTTCAGGGGTTTGCTGTTGTTGGTTTCATTGGGTTTTTGGGGGCCTTGTTTTGACTGGATTTTTTTTTTTTAGTTCAGGGGAGGAAGATCAGCTTTTATTTTAGCTAGAATTACTTAGACCTATCAGAGTAGGTAAACAAGGTAACATTGGCCTGATTTTGAAACTTCATTGTTTCTCATGAAAAACTTGAAGGGTTATCAGTAGGTGAGTAGGCTATACTATATGAGAGAGGAAGAAAATACTGTGAAATGATGCTTCTTCCCATCAAGTAAGCAGAAATGTTAAGGAAAAGACCCACAAGCCCCTTGAATCTTGTTGGAGAAAGAAAACTACTGTGTTGCCTGTGTGGTGTCTCTGCCTGCAGGTGAACAGGCAGCATACCCAGCCTACTCCCCCGGGCTGTCATAGAGGGACTAATGGGTTTTTTCCACTTTTGCAAAAGGAATGAGAAACAAAACAAGATTGTAGAGAAGTTGTCTTCACATCCAACCTCTAGGAACTGTCCCAAAGGACTGCCCATGTCAGAGCCCTATAGCTCTGGCCAGGTCTCTTGTGCACCCTCAGGAGTGGGATCGTCCATGAAAACTGATTCAGTCACTCCTGACTGATTGGATGTGCTCCAATCAAACATATCCCAGCTGTTGAAAGCACAGCTGGATTTCCTGTTAACAGTGCAGCTGCTGCTGTTCTTGCTTCCATTGTTTCTGCCATCTCCTGTGAGGGCTGAATCCTGGTAAAAAAGTGTGGCTGTGAGTTGCTCTTACACAATTGCTTTCACATCCTGGGGCTATCTTGCAGCCTGCAGGGTATGGCTGTCCTCTCAATTATGTCTAACTGGAGGAAAAAAAGTGCAGGTTAGCAGAGAGGAGCTGTCCTGTTAAGACAATGAACACGCAGATGCTGGCAGACATTCCTTTTGTGTAGGAGCATGTCAGAGGACATAGCTCTGATGGAGCAAGTGTACATAAACATTCTTATATGTATATGTATATACACATGAAAAGGAGATACACAGTCCTGAGAGATGTGATCAGCTGCTGGGTTTTTCAACAAGGGATTGTTCCTTTACACATCTGTGCTTGTACTGAAGTGCCACTCAAGCAAGGAATTTTTATGTTGCCATTTTAAATACCCATTTTCAAAGCTTATTAAGCTTTTACTTTATTAACTTGTTGTAAGCTTCAATGTATTGTTTTCCACCAGCATAGTCTCAAATATTAAGGAGGCACTTGCCCTGGACTAGTAACATCTCCAAGAAGGCACATATTGGCAAAAACCCACACTTGATTGTTTCGTACAATAAAATTATGTTGAATTGGTGGCCATTCTTGTAACTTATAAATATGAATCACAAATATATGTTGTCCCAGGACATCACAGGGCATCATAAATTTATTTCTCCTCAAAAGATTAAAAGAAAAGGAAAGAAGTCAAAAGCTCAAGTCAGCTTTCAGATTGAGAGTTTGTTAAAATGAACCACAGAGCAAAGGTTTTATAATATCATCAGAGATGCCCTGAAAATCTTCAGAAGAGAGGGCAGGGTTTGTTTTTTTTTTTTTTTTGCTGAGTAATTCAAACATATAGCTGCAAGTGCAATTCCCTATAAATGACCAGCGTATATATGTAAAATATGACTAATCTTCAACGCTATGAGCAACAAAGGCAGGGGAAACAGTACTGCACAAAGAAAACAAATAGCACCCACTAATGCAGATTGGATTTTAATAATTGGGGAAGTTAATAGATGCTCTTTGGTGTCATTCCAGGCAGGATTTTTATAGACTTGTCCCAACAGAATTCTCTGCTGCTTGCATTACCAGGAGAAAATTGCGCAGCTCATTGTTCCCAGCACTCTACCATTTTCCAGACTCAGAAATTCAAAGCCTTTGTGTTTGAATTCATAATAGCAGTTCAGAAACAGCATTGCCAAGCAAGACAACCACTTATTCAATTGGGAATTTGTCAATTTCAAGACTTCACCAGTTTTCCACTATTGTAAATCAATGTCTTTGGTATTATTAATTCTTGTCTACTCCAAGGATCCTAAGAGCTAAGGCCTTACTAAGAAATGAATACCAAAGAGAAACACATGTGATGTATAGTGGATATTTTCAGAATTATAATATACATATTATAAAATATATAATTATATATATAATTTAGAATTATATATATTCACTCAAGTCCCTTACTATTGACGAAGTTCACTGGCCAATCCTGTTGTTTATGTGGGCAACACTTTGTACTGTCCTGCATGACGCTGAATCCAGTTCTCCCTGTGACTGAGTGTTCATCCTTCATTTAGTAAGGATGTGAGTAAGAGTAAAATGCTTCCATTTATATTGCTCATATTCTATGCACCTCTAAGCATACCCATGAAAGTTGTTTTGCTTTTTTGGAAACTCATATATCGTTTTTTTAACATGCACTTTTTTAATGCAACCTCCCATCGTATTTTTTCCTCTCCGATTAATTTCTTCTCCAATAAAATTCTGAAAGCAAGGACAAGTTGTGCAAGAAAAAATGTTCACGTTGATTATGGACAGAACAAATTAACAGTATTGGTCTTTATTCAGGAAGATGCTGAATGTCTTTGGGCAGAATCAATAAAACGCATGAAATTATATACAACTTGGAGTGTAGGAACAGACAGCATGATTTCCAGCTAACTACCTTACATACTTTAACTTGGGCATACCAGAGCCTTGCACTACCTATGCCAAACAGGTCAGCTTCTTTAACTACAGAAGTTACAGTGTCAAAAGAGAATTGCAAACCACACCTAGGCTGGTTGTGAGACCTTTCTCCTGTTCAAGTTTGTTCATGGAGAAATATTTACACTACTAAGGATTATGTTCTTACAGAGTAAACAGCTATTGGTTATTGCAAATGTGATGTTGCGATTCTAAGACTCTCACTGAGATAAAAAGAGAAGCAGGTGACAAAAATGGTAACTTAAGCAACACCTGAAGTCTAAGGGTGTCAAAGTCCTCTAAAAGTGGTAGGGATAAATTGCACTTAGGCACAGAAATGCTTTTCCAAATAAAATTTAAGGAATTTTATATATCTATATCTATATCCATATTTTTATCTATCTATCTATCTATCTATCTATCTATCTATCTATCTATCTATCTATCTCCCCCTCTCTGTTTGTATATATTTACACTTGAGGGAAAAAGTTGGCCATTTCATATCCATGTTTGGGAACATGTAAAAAAATCCTCCTGAAAAAAACATCCTGAAATCTCCTGAAGCCATCTCATTTCTGGAAAATGTGTTAGTTTTGTGGGACATAAAAATAAATTGCCTATTGCAATTATACTCTCCCTGGTTGCAAAACGTTTAAAACTAAATGGTCCAGGAGACAGTTCAAAACAGAAAGCAGGCTTTTAAGAAAATCTTGAAATCGGCAAAGATAAAAAAAAGGCATAAAACTCAGTAATCTTCAGTATCAAATTTAGAATATGTGTGTGTAATTATTTTTAAAATATAATTCCAAAAAATAAATATTGCAACCTGTTATAATTCTGGCCTCCTTCAATTTTTACAATTAATTACAGAATATATGAATATTTCAATTTTAAAAATGAAGAATATTATGAAATTCCTTGGTGTCACTTGGAATCAAATTAAAATTTTGATTACTTAGATATACATTGATAGCACAAATTTATTTGTGTCTGGTAACCAAAAGTTCTTTTTACTTCCAGCTGGCCAATACTTAAAATAGGCAAGGCTTACGATTCTTTGCAGACATGCCACTGTGTGAAATATGTGGAAACTGGACATTGCTTACTATTGTGTTTAAATGCATTAGAATTGGGTGCATCTCCATGCTATTGTAAAAACAACAGCACAATAAATTGTAACTTGTACTTGGTTTTTCCCTGGGGAGCTCAAGTTTAACAGGCTAGCATCTGTTGATACAATCTACTCTCTGCTTTTTAAGTAGATATTGTGTTGCAGCATTTTAAAAATCAGATCCTTTAGATCTTTTCTCCCTCTGCCCCATAGTACAAGTACCCTCTGATTCATTGCTGGGGGAAGTACCTTTTGCCTTAAGGCATGGTGCTACTTTTTCTTCAATGGAAGCCAAACAAGTATGATGACAAAACAGGGAGTATGACGGAAGAAAGAACAAACCCTACAGTCAGTTGAACGAATGCAGTACCTTAACAAAGCCAGCATGCCTTTCTTTGTGACACTGATGTCATTACCAGTGTCTTACAAGGAGCTTGTGAATTCTTGCTACCATAAACATGAATTTTATGAACTGTGCATGAGGGAGAACAAAACTGTAGTGACCCCACCTATGATTGATACACCTTTTTTATTGCTTTCAAATGCATTTCATGCATTTCCTCCTTTTTGTCCTGTCCTTTCACAATTCAGCTTAAGATCTTGGCTTTTTCTTTTTTTTAAGATTGGTTAATTCATCACCAATTTGCTCTGCAATGAACCTTGCATTTGTGAATTTGTGATAGTCTCAGACATCCTGAAACTATCTCCTTCCTCTTTATATTCACAAATTGGCAGCTATCCTCCATGTCATTTTCTTTGCCTTCCCATCACATTTCAAGAAACAGAAAAGTTACCTCATTTATAATATCACAGTCTGCAGAGTCAGCTAATGCTGCAAACAGTGTTTAATGATGAAAGTCTCCCAGTGTGTCTGAGGCCATACCAGGAAAGAGGTCTGTGATCTTCAGGCTGTCTTCTCCTTCTTCTATCTCTCTAGTGCTAAATTTAAGTGCAGGGAAAATTTTCTCCTCACTCCTTGCCCCATTATTTTGAGATCTCCTCTAGTGATTTCTTATGGAAACTATTTCAACTTGCTTCTGTTGGCCAGCAGATATTATCAAGGATGATTCCCCCCAGGGCAGCTTCATGAATCAAAAGGACTCTCTCTGCTCAGTACAGAGGCAAAAACTCATCCCCCCCCTTTGCTGACTTCAGACTAGTAGGAATAGCACTCTGGGGTTTCTCCCTGTATTTTTAGAGATCAATTCATGAAAATAGATGTAATGCTTATGCTCACAGTTTTTAAGAGCAAATAAATATAGTGAAAGAGGTAAACATGTCTCCATTTTGTAATCTGCCTATTTTAGGGATTTTAACAGGGGGAGTCATCCAAAGCCCACATGCCCCAGGCTATATAATTTCCAAAGAGACTGGAGGGCCATAAATTCAGATATGTGGCAGAGGGAGTCTGCTCTTACTGTGACTTGAGTAGGTCTCACAATGAGCAGAGTCCCAGCAATGTGATGACCAGACCACAATGTGCACACAGCCTGAAGGATAAGCTGTAGCAGCCTCTCTTTGTTCAAAAGAGGCATCAAAAGGAACTTCACTGGATCTTTTCTCCCTCTGCCCCACAGAAGAAGTAGCTTCTGATTCCTCACTGGGGAAAATAACATTCCCTGAGATGTACCATGCTGCACTTTGTTTGATGAAAGCCCAACAAGAAAGGGAACAAAATAAGGAATATGACAGAAGAATGAACAAACCCAACAGTCAGTTGAAATGTTACATGTAGATATAGAACCCTAACAACCCCAGTGTCATAGCTGTGGATGTACACTCAGGTCCTGTGCTGCTGGCATTAGTGTTACAAACATCACTGAAAGTAAGCCAGCAGGTTTCCTTCATCCCAGCAAAGAGAAAGTCTGAGAATGAAGAAGTGTCCAGATGACAGCTGTATGTACTTGGCTCTTTTTTTTGTGATGTGTTTCACTGCCCAAGATCAAAGTGCCTCCCAAGGCACCTCTCAAGAGCCAGTTTTGCCTGATGACTTTCCTCAGCCAAAAAACACAATCATAATATCTGGGTTATTTTATAAAACATGAAATGCTCAGACACTTACGTTGATTGTTTTAGAAACACATATGGAAAAGATATGGAAACTGAAAGGAGTCAGAAGTGCTCATTGGAGAGCAGAATGTGTCTCTATGTGGTATCCTCGACACCCTGGGAGGAATGTCGGTTGCATTGCATTAGAAAGTGAAGACGGTTGGACACTGTTCTGGCAGGCTTACTTCAAAATCTCCTTGCTTTTGTGGGTTGACATCCAACCATAAAGTTATTTGAACACATTTAATTAAATATTGTAGCTGTTTGAAGTTTCTGACATTATTATTATTATTTTCATATCACTACAGGCTTACACTACTGCTTGCTAGCCATTATAGAAGCTTCCAAGATCAGAGCAATTCATTCTGGACTCAAAGTTAATCTCATGGAAAATCCAATCAGTAAATTGATTAGGTATTAAATTACATTCTTTGTTAATGTTGTCTATTCCTTCCCTTACACTTCAAAAAACCCATTAATTCTTTTGTCCCCTCTTTTTCTCCCTTCTGTATCACCCATTTCAATTAATGGTACCCTACCATCAAATATACTGCTATGGATATTATTCTACCATCAAATATACTGTGAGGCTACATATGGATTTTGAGTTACTGCTCTCTCATTACAAAAAAAAGGTCATTGGTTTGGAAAAGTCAGAAATAAAAAGTATGTAAAATTGTCTCTAGTCTCAAGATGACCTAGAAATATTATTTTGACAATTTTTCAGTGATGGCTATCCAGAATGTGCTTCAAATAATAACTTATGTAGAAAATATTGCAAGTAGCAGTACACCACTCTGACTATGCAAATATTTTGTTGTTTGGAGGTTTTTTACCAGAAGTACCTAGAAGTTAACTTTGGAAAATAAGTTATTTTTGAGAGGGTGTTTTTTTTTTTTTTTTTTTTTTTTTTTATTGAAAACTTGTTTTGGAAAAAAAACCCAATGCAGTTAACTAAACTAAGTTCTGAAATCAGTGGGAGCTGCAATCCTGTCAGGACCAAATGTCATATGCTGAACAGAAATTCTGGAAGTCGTATTAAAGAGACTGAGCTAACATCAGGTTATTGCTGCCTGCATTTGCCAGACAGCCTACAGAAATATGTCTGTGATCATGGTGAGTCAGGAGATTAGCTGTGATTCCTGTGATTGCTAATAGCTCCTGCATACTGTGTTCATCAACAGGAAGTCTGCCACTGCATACAATATGGTCAGGATTTCATCCTCCTAATTTTGTTAGCCTTCTTTACCAATTGTTTGCCTCACATATACAGTTTGTCTTGTATTTCAGTTTTCAAGCTCTCTGGGACAAGTTTCACACTAAGAATATTTTAGTAGAGCACTGACCTCTATTTGGCCCAATGCTCTGAGATACAAACTCCTAAAATAGTCTTAAATGAACACGTGTTTTAGTAAGCAGCAATTACTGCTTCTGATAATTCCCACGACTGTTTTGAAAGACAGTGCTTTGCCTTTGTTTTTTACTTCTTTAGTGTTCCTTAATGAGCTTTTATAAATTTTAGTCCAAGTATGTTTAAATCTCAGTGCAAAGTTTTACCACTATTTCTAAGTGCACTTTGAGTCAGTATCTGAACTCTAGTCTGTGTCACTAGAATAACAATTAGTCCATCCCTATCAAAACTGCATCTCATTTTAGCTGCTCAGCAGAATTCACCGTCTCTCTTTAAAATTTAGTAACTCTTAATTCTGCCTCTCCTTCACTGAATATGATGTAGAACCCTAGTTGTTCTTATCTCAATGAGCACGCCATTTTAAATTTCTTGCTGGCATCTTGACATCAGAGTGGTTTGAAACTCAGCTTCCCAGTGTGCTTTCTTCAGAACACTCCCTTTTCTATTTTGGTGTCAGCAGAGTCACTATCTGCTGTTCCTTTCTGCATCTGTCCTCTCTCCACCTCCCTCCTGAGTGACAGCAACTGTCTCCTGCTGCAGCTCTCCCCTCACCAGGCAGAAGGGTGCCTGTCACTCTAGAGGAAGTATTTTACTGGTTTGGCCTGGCAGCTTCTGCTCTGTTCTTCACATGTTTTACTTCCAGCACATTTAGGTCCCTCAGTTAAAACCATCCTGTGTTATTTATCAGATTAGGAAATTCTTCTCTGTTCTCATTTAGAGATGACTTCGTCAGAATTCAATTTTTTGGCCATGCTCCTGGGCATTTAGATGTTTAACACTTCTGCCATTTCTTCCTCTCTCTGTTTCTCATCACACAGACATCCAAATCACCCCTTCATACAGCTCTCCTGTTGTCTTTTCCCTCTGCTTTTAATTCCTTGAACTGTGTCCCCAAACCAATTTGCCAAGGCCCCATGTTCATCTCAGTCAAATTCATCCTGAAAAGTCTCATCTTGTAGTCTGCCCTGAAGACTGCAAAAAACCATAACAGTTAAATCAAGGTTTACCATTTTGTTTTTGCCTTGTCAGAGAATATTATGTGTCACTGTATTCTGTCTCTTCTCTATCCTTTCCTTTATTCCTTTTTCTGCATCTGTGTTCCAGACTTCAAGCTTATTGAAGGTAAAATCTCTATGCTTTTTTTTTTGTGAAGCACTTAACTAATCTGTGGGTAGGATGCAAGTATAAAATAATAATTATTGTTCCAATGATCAATTTATTAATATATAAAGAGGCATGTAATTACTTCTGTCCTTCCTTACTGAAGAGATAGACGGTTCTCAGGCAATTATGGTAGCAAGACTGGCACTTTAGAAATTAAACATATATGCGAGTGAGAGCTCTCATTGAAATGAAAGGAGTAAGTTGCAATATTTTTTACTGCTCTGAATGTCTGCTGGATCAGGATGTTCAGTTGCAATGGGATAAGCCAAATCTTCCTTGCCAGAGCCCTTTCCTGAACACCTGACGCTGCACAAACCCCATTTACTATCAGTCATTAGGCAGAGCTGTCAAAATTGAGGGGACAGATAAAAAAAACCAAAACAACAAAAAACCCAAACAAACAAAAAAAACCCCCAATCAATCTAGCACCAGTCACTGGATTCTAACTATAATCTCCTACATGTCCCTGATTACATTCTTAGGGATGCAAGAGATTACTGATTGCTTTTAAATTACTAAAGCATGGAACTGTGAACATGGAGCCATACTTCTTCACAGAGATGTGGTTCAGTGAGTCCCTATATTTAAAACTGAAAGGAAAAGTGATCCCATATCTAATTCATTCCTACAAAGAGAACAAATTGCCAATTCATGGCTTACTTATTTATTTAATGTTTTTTTATCTTATAGCAAAAATTGTTGCTGTGACTCTGGCTAAACATTAACTGGAAGAGAAGTGAAAAGTAAGTAGCATAATGATTAGGCACAACTTGGATGCCATGATTACATTATGACCCATTGTTTGTTTCTTTGATCTTGGCTGATTAGATAAATTTTTCATCTGAAAATATAATGAGCAATTATTTCATGGAGTGAGTATAACTTAATAATATAAAATATAAAACTTAAAACAATAGCTCACCTTATCACACCAGAAAAAGCATAATGATATTTCAGCACCACTCAAAAAATCCTCCTGGATTTAGCTCAAATACTGGTATTAATGTTATACTAGACTCAAGGTATAGTTCAAAATGTCTAATTTATTGGGCCAAATAATTTGCATCAGTTGCTGTGACTTTCATACTTTGAGATTAAACTTTGTTTTCAGACTGTGCTGTGTTACAAAAAAGGGTATTTCCAGATTCAAGATGAGAACAAGAAGTGTTATTTTGTTATGCTGTGCTATCCAAAAAAAACTACTGTATATTGTTTTCAACACCCAATATGAAGTAAGTTTTTTTAGAGTTCAGACCTTAGAATCTTCTGATGTCGATGCCTGTGGCAAAGTCAGAGATTTCTCAAATAATATGTCTCATAGTTGTGCACATTACTGTATCTGGGCAATTCTCAGCTGGGTATTGCAGAGGAAAGCTGAAAAGAGGTAGACAAAGGACATCTCTGCAGAATGTGGCATTTATTTGCAATTCCAGAAAACATTCCTTGCACAAAATCATCCTTTTTATTCCACCACATGCTTGTAGCACAAATCCCAACATAATAATAAGTTAGCACATAGCAAAGCCTCCTAGTAGTTTCAGATCCAAATCTCTACTTTCCCTGCCATTCTGGAATAGATTTTAGGATACCACAGCCAAAACAGATTTATAGTTCTGTCACTGTTTCTCAGGTTCAGGCATTTATCTGAACCTTTCCTTCTCTATCTGTCCTGACTATTTGCAAAGGTTTTCAAATTCTATTGAATAAGTTTTGGCTCTTTCCTGACATGCTTTCATACTCAGATCTGTGTACCAAGTGGATTGATAACACTGTGAGAAAGGAATTTTAAATCCAACGCAGTCTCTAATTTTTTCCTTACTGCAGTGGGAAGTTTATTCTGCTCACTAACCTCCAGACTAAATGGGACCTTTGAGATAAATTTTACATTAGTTTATCTCTCAAATTGAATATTACATGATTCTGTATTTAATGTCATGGGATTAGCTGTTAGCCATGCATCTGCAAAGATATTTCCACCATCATGGTGTCAAAACTCAAAATTAGTGATTAATAAAGTGAAGGAAGTGAAAGGGGAGCAGCAAGTTATTTGAAATGATGGCCATGATATATGAATACGATTAGCTTTGCCTTAAAGAATATTTATGTGATTATATGAATGCAAAAAGGCAATGCAGTATTTTAGTCTTTCTCTAGTCTCTGGAACACTCTGAAGCAGATGGACTGTGTGACTGATGATTCAATAATTGCACTCATTAAAAATGTTCACGCTTTTAATCTTTCCCCCCTCACATTCTGTGAAGAGCTGAGGAATGAAATGGTTTTGTCATTGTCAGCAGATAGATAATTGAGTTTGCTTTGATTTCCTGGGGTGCCCCTTCCCCATCCCCATGCTGTTGGATTGACATCTCCAGAAGCGCAGTAGAACATATGAATCAGACCCAACTGTCTTAAAGGAGAAAAACATGATGGAAATACTCCTTTCTCCCTCTCAGTATTCACTTGTATGCACTCAACCAGCAACCTACTTTGGTAGGTAGACTGCATTTGTTTTTTGCCAGATTACCTGCCCCTGATACAATTTCCTACCCGTGGCACTCAAGGAAAAGAAAGATAATTCTGCCTTGAACTTATGCACAGAATACTTCTCCTGTTTATTGTTGTGAACTAGAATAAAGATGATAGAGGGGGAGAGGGAGTCCAGCTGTGCAAATGCCTGATGCCTGGTGTTACAACAACATGAAATCAACATAATCTCACAAAACACCAAGGAAAAATGGCAGGGGGAAAAGCAGTGAAAAAAAGAACTATCATGATTTCTCTGAAAATAAGGATAAAAATATCTCCCAACTCTGCTGAAAAGGTGCTTCTTTTTGTTTCTGTCAGTAGAATTTAAGAGTTGGCATTTAAATTTGAATTGCGTAACAGCAAAAACATTCTCCAAATGAGGCATTGTATCCACTCATTCCACCTACTCTATTGTCTGGGCACCCATTTTCCAGATGTTGCTCTGGAGACATATATAGTAGAAGTTGTGTAATCCATGGCTTTCTGACAGTCGCCAGCTGCTCCGGGAGACTCTCACACTATCCATCATTTGTATTTTGCAAACCTCTGACTGAAATCAGGGCATCAGAGTTCAGCCTTGCTCAAACATGACATGACAGAGCCCTTTGCTACTCTGATTAAAGTCTCTGAGGTGGACTTTCATTGCTCCCACACTTGGGTTTTACTATTCGGTACCTGTGAGCAAAAGAAAAATATTTTTTCTGCACGGATGTTCTGTTTTTTTTGACTTCTTGGGTATGCTCCCTAGTCTCAGCTGCTCTGTAAAACAATTACAAACTGCTGCTAGAGCACTTACACATCCTGGGCAGACTGCATAAGTGCTTAGACACTTCTACAGCCCTCCTTCTGTGTACACTCTCTCTCAGATGCCTGCAATCTGAAGAATGCAATGAACAGATTTTTACTCAAAATACACAGATCAGAAGTGAGGTGTTAGGTTCTGATATCACCCTTTTCCTCAAATTCACTGCACACTGTTATTCCTTCTGTCTGTTGGGAACAAGGATTTTTAGGCAATAATGATGTGCAGGTTTTTCATCATATATTGTTCCAACAATTGAAAAAAGGTCTCTGTCAGGAGAGCAGGACATTTTCACCAACTGCCTTTGTTAACTACCTGGACTGTTCCTGTCCCCATCCTTGGCAGAAGGCTGCATCTTCAGACCAATTCCTTGCTCTGCACCAAAAACACCGTTGCTCCTTTTTCCTCCCTGTGTAAGTGCAGATGAATATGTTCCAAGTTCTAACACTCCTTAGCCAACAATCTGTTCAGAGTTAAAACTGTGAATGTCACTTCACCTTCTCGTCCCAAGATGCGCTACAGTGAGGGCTTTATGTATGACACAGTGTATGTATATTTCACAAGCACAAACTGTAAAGTATGAAGTGCACATACATCCTAAGTCATCACACCATGGCCAATTTAAATGGGCTTGCCATTTGGGCAGCAAAAATGGACAGCAGGATAAGAGTGGGCACTCAAACAGGGAAGCAACATGATTTGCACAGAATTCAGTGGCACTATTCCTTAACTAAACTGGTTAAATCAATATGTACAAGAGGTTTTTTAAGTGTTATACTCAATAATGTGATCATAGATGCTTGGGAAAACGGATCCCTCAAAGATTTTCAAGGAAAAAACTGCCCATTGGATGGGGAAGTTTCTAAGTGGATGTCATGTATAGAGTAGAGCAGACTGTTCCCAGCAGGCCAGCAGTGGTTTCAGGAAGTTACCAAAAACTGTCTTGAAGTATAAAATATCACATAATTAGCTACATTCTGATACTGTCTGTGGACAACTATCAGTTAGAATGCACAAATCTGTTTGAAAGGACAGGCTCATTTAGAAATAACGCCCAGCGTCAATCACACACCATGCAGAACAAAAGTTTCCCAGGAAAATAGCCACAACATTCAGCTTCAGACTTTATCTGGAGCTAAGCACTATGGCGATACAATTTTTTACATTGATGATGGATGAACTCAAGTTCATGCACTCTACAACCCTCAAACACTGGAAAACTTTGGATACAATTTTGGTTGCCTGGAGCCAGAGCCAGGGCAGTTCAGAGTTTCATTTTATTTCAACAGGATTATTTATAGACATATTTCAACCCAAACATTTCTCTGTCAAAGAAGGACATTACTTTTTAGGAGCCAACACAACACATGGCAGGTCTGTATTTTGTTTTGAATGAATGTCTGAGCCCGCATTCTAACCCAAATACATTCTATATATGTACTGGCTGGCTCAATCCTGCAGCATGGGTCCAGAAGCACACCTCCCTGCCATGTGTCTAACATGCATCTTGCAGGATCATTTTGTAGCCAAGGATGGTAGAAGTCCTAAAAGTAAGCTGGAACTATAAGTATCCATATGCCTGTGATTACTAGCTCAACATCCTCCCACATCAGAGAATCTGAGTGCACAGCTCCTGGTCAGCAAAGTGGGCATCTTTGCATCCTCTTCTTAGCCCACCCCACACACAACCTCCTGATCTCTCAAAATCTTCGAGTTCTGAAATTTCATGTTTGCATACTTTTCCTTTGTCCCCTGTCTCCCCTCTTTCTCTGAGTCAATTGCAAGGTGATATCCTGCTCACAGCAAGCTGCGGAACACACAAGTGGATACAATATCTGCAGGGACATGGGCAGAAGCAGAAGATTGGTAAGACAGACATTGGCTTTTTTCCGCTTTAAGAGAAAATGCTAAGACATTGCTCAAGACAATAAATAAACGTTGATGTGGTTCTCAGGAACCAAGTATTTAAAGGCACTGTTCCTCTATGAATTTAAGCACTGAAACCACTTTCTTCTTAAACTGCTGGTGAGTCATTGTTCATAATTGGGATCTATTTATCATTAAAATTATTTTTGTGCATCATTGCCCCCCATGAAAAAGATTATTACATTTTACAACAAGATGTGACTATTCTGTTGAATAAATTGGACAGAGCTAGAGAAAAAGAACAACCAAAATTAGAAACATTGTCAAAACAGGGAAACACAAAGAAAAATAAAAAATCACTTCTACTAACAGCTAGCTCTAAATATGGTGTGTGACAGACCAATGCCTATTCCATATTGCAGTGTCCCCATACAGTGGATAGCTTTCACAGAGGTCTGAGATGTCATATTAT
>NW_005054390.1:1631433-1664801 GCF_000277835.1 Geospiza fortis
TTGGAACTGAACTTACCTTTTCTGAAGCAACTGGGGAGGGCACATCCCCCAAAGCTCTACAATACAGCTTATCTGCTCAGCCTCCAAGGGAAAATAGTCAAGTAAGCATTGTTTAGTGTGGGTGACCTTTGCTGGGATTCAGTTCCAGGAATCCACAAGATCTACAGAAAAACTGTTTAGGACAGCCTTTAGAGGAGGGTACCTGATGCATTTTAGAGTCCTAAGAAATTTTATGGAAATGTTCTTTTATAGGATTCATTCTTCCCATGATAAATAGCAACAGTCTTTTTATATAATTTCCTTTCAATGCTGATGCAAGACTTCATCATTCTTCCTTCTTCTTCCAGCAATATTATGCAACCATAATACAACCTCACTTTAGGATAGGCTGCTTCTTAAAAATATCCTTAAACCCAATATAATTTCTCTAGTTTTTGCGTCCAGTGAGATCAGAGTATTTTCTTTAGGGTTTGTCATTTTTTTAGATAGATAGAGAAAAAAATGGCTTGCCTGTGTGGAAAATTTCTGTTGTAACTGATAGCAAATACGCAAAGTTTAATTTGCATATAGATGTAGAAGCGTGCAACAATATACTCCCCTGAGAGAGCTCTTGTTGTTTAACTGTGTACACAGTCTGGCACTATGCTGCCCAGCACCTAATAAAAGCTAAATTAAAACTTTAAAACTCTGAAGCTGTGAATATCTTTAAACTACCAGTTTACATTTGCAGAGAAAGGGCAGAACCATACCAAGCTAAGCCTCATTTAAGTGGAAAAGCAGAGGGTGTGGTGGCAAGGGCATGGGAGAAATAATTTTATTTGAGAGTAAACATCAGTCAGATGTACTAATGCTTTAATTCATCAGCCTAGATGAGCTTTATTACTACGCTGGGATCAAGCAATACCAAGGAAATAAAAAGCAGTGCTGTGTAAAGGAGAGAGAGATGAGCAGAAGATTATTAACAGGGCTGAGAGAAAAACAGAGACAGAATAGCTGAATAACAAGGAGACGATAAAATGGAAGGTGGAAAGAGCAGGAGTACAAGTGGAAGATTAAAGTAAAATCTACTTCTTTCTTTCTGATATCCTATTCTGTTTTATTTAAATTTTCAGTGTTTATCACAGACTGTGCAGTGAAGGGATAATGTGATATTGTGCCAAGAGAAAACAGAAGGCTGTCAGGGAAAGAAAAGCAACATCTCGCTTCATAATATCATTAAAATAAACTATCATAATATTTTTAATGAAAATGTATATGAAAATATAAAGGAAAAGTACCATAATCTCAGAACTGAAATGTACACAAATTTTAAGTCAGACTAAAGAAAATCCATGAATCATCATAGGATCAAAGAATAGCTTGCGTTGGAAAGAACCTTAAAGATAACCTAGTCCAGTATTCCTACCCTGGGCAGGGATATCTTCCATTAGTCCAAGTTGCTCAGGGCCCCATTCAACCTGACCTTGGACACTTTCAGTGATGGGACATCCACAGCTTCCTGGGACAACCTGTTCCAGAGTCTCATCACACTCTGAGTAAAGAATTTCTTGCTGACATCTAATGTAAATCTCTAAGCTTTTAGTTTAAAAATCTTCCTCCTTGTTATATCACTATCAATCCTCCCTCCCTAAAGGGGTCATTCTCCCTCTTTCCTCTAAGCCACTTTTAGGTACCAGGAGGCTACTTAAGGTCTCCCTCAAAGCCTTCTCTTCTCCAGGTTTTACAACCCCAGCTCTCCCAGCCTCTGGGAGACCAGAGATGGTCCAGCCTCTGATCATCCTCATGGCCCTCTTCTGGACTTGTCCCAAGAGGTCTGCATCTTTCTTGTGCTTAGGATCCCAGAGCTGGATGCAGCACTCGAGGTGAGGACTCAAAGGTCAGAGTAGATCACCAGAATTATCTCTCTTGACTTTCTGGTCATACTTTTGGTGCAATCCAACATCCATTTTCATTCTGGGCTGTGAGCACACACTGTTGGCTCATGCGAGGGCTGTTAAAACTCAGTGGGGAGCTTAAAACTGGTTTAACTACCCCCTTTACAATAGTGGAGGAGAAACCCCAAAAATCTCAGAGCAGTTATACATTAGGGTGACAATTTACTAGGGAAAATAGCAATAAACACAGCAATAAAAAGAAAATTATACAAGAGAGAGAAATGGCTTAACAACAAAGGCAAGATATCATCTGGGCCCCCCTACAGCAAAACTAGGACTGCAGAGGGCCCTGATGTCGGACGTGGGCTGAGAGAGAGCGAAAAGAAACAATGTGACAAGTGAGTTCACAGGGTTTAACACCCTCCCCAGGTCTGGCAAACCATGGGGAGCAAGGGCAAAGCAAAAACCTGGAAACCTATTTCATCTGAGTCATGAATTGTGCTGCTGGTATATTGCCTCACTGTGGTGGAGGATGGTGGCATCATCGGTGGTGTGGGTACTACAACATCTCTTCAAAGCAGGGACCCCAGCCCTGTCCTCTGTCCTTTCTCCAGCCCAGGTCAAAAGATAGCCAGACTCTTCTGCTTCCTGCCCCTTTGCCTTTCCTGACAAAACCACACCTTCCCCCTGCCCCATGCAGTGATATGGATTGTATTGAATATTCAATAATAAATCTCCACTCTCCTCCTTTGTAAGAACTCAGGTCCAGCCTTTCATCCAGAAGAAGCCCCAAGTCCTTCTCTGCAGGACCACTCTCAGTGAGGACTTCCCAGTCTGTAGCCATGTCTTGGTTTGCCCCAACCCAGGTGCAGCATCTTGCTTTTGGATTTGGTGAACTTCATGAGACTCTCAACGTATCACCTTCTTGAGCTTGTCCAGGTCCTTGTGGATAGTTTTGGTTCCTTAATATGAAAAGATTTTTAATTCTATGAGGGGAAGAAGCAGAACAGAAAAAGGACATAATGGGCCACACTGTCTGGTAACTCTAGATCCAGATTCTATCAGCAGGATACAAGAGTTCCACTGACACTGAGCAAATTACACACATTTCAAAGAATTCTTCTACCCTGAATTTTAATTCAGTTCTCCCAATGCCTGTTAAAATGAGTAATATCATATGAACTTCTATCTGAACAGCGCTGTATTATCCAGAGGGACTTTGAACATGGAGAGAGGTGATACAGAGCCTGAAGGACAGAAAGAGGACACTACTGAGGGATGCTTCTACCACCTTGTCCTACCTGGGAATGAAAAATGGAGACTTTCCTAAATGATTGTCCTTTAACTCATGAATTAACAATCCAGTTAATATAAGCATGTAACCCCATCCTGTCATTGCTTTTAGAGAATATTTTTCCTCTAGTCCTGTCTTCCATTCTGCGTCTCCTTACTACCCAGTGATAGGGACCATCTGGATGAAACTACTGTTCATCACTTATGACTTGATTTAATTTGTATTCATACAAGTATTGCAATTGGATTTTCATTTTTATACTTACATAAAATTGAAATTGTGTTCTTACTATTTCTTTCACTTACCATTCATACATTTAAAAAGGAATATTTGTCCCTTAACCTTTTTCACTCAGATTTCAAGTTCTGGTAGTATAATGCTTTCTATCATATTTCCGCTTTTCTCCAGAGAATCTAAATTATTTCCAAAATTAGTGTTTCCTGGCTAGTGTCTATAAGGTTGTCTTAATAATTTCATCAAGCATGTGCAGAAATGGTGAAATTAGCATTAATAATAACATATTCTAAAGGAACAAGATGATCTGCTTACAGCTTGTGCCTAGAGACCTTTTCACAGAAGGCCTATGATGCTATCCAGATTTTGCATGTTGTAGGAGCTATAGGAAAAGGAATACAGCTTCAATCAGGGTGTGAGGGCCAGATCCACTTCAATGAATCTCTGTACATGCGTGTGCCTTTCTTTGGTATAAATCTTGGGTACGTTTTTGACTCAGAGCTCTGGATCACTCACTGTTCTGGTTGACATCATCAAGCTGTTATAAAGGACGTGAACTGTGTTTCTTTTGGGCATGGCTAAAACAGAAGTAGTGGTTCAGGAGCACACCCAATCTCTCCAAGTTGCTGATGGACAATGGACCAGGCAGCAGCGAGCCTGAAATAAATTCTCCTGGTATACTTGTTCTATGGTCATTGAATCCTCTTCAGCTGCTGTTCTGTGCTTTAGATTTACTCCTACAGGGCTGCACCACACACAAATACAGCCATCACATGTATCCATTGCAACAAAGCTGAGCTCTGAACATGATAGCTGCCAAAAACATTGATGGTCCTTGCAGGGAGATCCAAAGTCATTATCTCTCTGGCCTTTTGACAAATAACAGACACAAAGTAATGAATCATTTATTTACTCCTCTAAAGCAGTTTTATTTTGACTTTATTTAATCATGTAAAAACAGAATCTGTTTTTCCCTCCAGTGCATTAAGTATGCAGTCTCTTATAGATTGCATAATGTGCTAATTTGGGATCATATTAGTCAAAGAAGTCTGTATGTTATTCTATTTGCAGAGTGTGCTGACCTTGAGGAAATTTATTTTAACCCTGGTGAATTTGTTGGTTTGAGGATAATTCACGGGCATCAGAAGGTTCACAGATAAAAATGTTGCTTTGACCTTCAAAGTGCTCATCTCTGACATGTCATTATGCAAGCTGGAACTTTTCAATCCCTTCAAAATTCATCACCTAAGAACATCCTTTTTGCTTGTCACTCTATATTATTCCTGTCTGAATGTCTTTATTATCTCTTCATTTTCCATAGCATCATATGCAAATGTCTTATTTGTGCCTTCAATGCCCTTCACAACTATAATCTTTCTGTTTAATCAATTTTTTTTGCTTTTCCCTTGAGGTCCATGGTGGCAAGCTCCTGAGTATTCAATGGGATAGCATCTATATGCTTCAGTACATAATAGTCTCCTTTTCTCTTTCCTGGTATTAGTTCCTGTGGCAAAGCATTCCAGATCACATTCTGCAAATATACATCATAGTTTCATGGTCTGCACGGAATCAGTTGCTAATCTTACTAGGGGAGCTCAGTCCAAAAGAGATTAAATTTTTTTGTTTATTTATTTAAAGAAAATAAACTCATTCAGACTGTATCAAAACTATACAGAACTACTCAGATTTTCTCTTGCCACACTTTCTCCTTCATGCCTGCTGTTCGCAGTGATAGCTTATGGTCTCTTTGTTTCCCATTACATTGCATGATCTTTGGGATTAAGATTTTGCTTATAACATTGCTCATCAAACAGTCCAGACAGCATCTCCATGCAGTGCTGTCAATCCAACAGTAGACCATGTATTGAACTGTATGAACTCCAATTCCTGGTTTGTCCAAATAGGTTAATCACACTGCATTGTTGACACATCATTTCCTGAGTACAGCATGTAAGCATTTATCTCTGACTGTAATGCTCCAAAAAGTCAAAGAATATTGTATTTGTTTACATCCATGCTCTTCCATCCTGGGAGAAAGTGACATTTGTTAGGAAGCCCAGCCTCTGACAAATGATACTGGCACAAAAAGTGGGCCGTTAATGATGCTAGAATGGCAGAGGTTTGATTATTTAATAAAGAATGAGGATGTCCAAGAAGAAAAAATTGCATATAGGCACATATTTTCCCTGCCAGCAGTCCAAAAATCTTTCTTATTGTCCCTATACAGAAAACGGAAAATTTTCAGAATGGGTTAAGGACATTCTCAGAGAGCACTATTTTGTCAATCTCTTCAAATAGGTTTCCTAAACTTCCCCGTCTTCTGCTAAGGATAATAATTATTTTTTAAAGCCTATCAAGAAACTGAAATTGGGAAAAAAGTTATTAGTTGATAGAATAAACAGTCAAAATTTGCCCTGTCCTTTGGTATTATATTGGTTTATTGAAAGAATTGGCAGGCTGATGAATTTTGTCCAAAAAGAAAAGTCAGTTTTATCCATTTGCATGTTAGGACTTTGCTGGATTACATATGTGGATAAAAGCAAAAATGTCTTTTTTTAGTCAAATAAGTTTGCTCTAAATTAAAATACTGTTCTTCTGAAGTGTTATAAAGTTTATCAACATTATATTTATAAAAGGAATTCTAAGCATTTACACAGTTGCCCTTGCATTTTCTTCTATTGCAATTCATTACTTTTTAGGTTCTCTGTGTGTTCTCAAACACAACTTAGTATCTTCCATTTAGAAAAACATAAAGAAAACAAGCTACAGAACCACAGTAATTTATATTAGCATTTAGAAGAGCACCTTCATTTGGATTTAGTTGCACAAGTGTTGTATAAATTGATACTTGATAATTGATGCAAATTGAATTCACTCATTTAAATGAAATGGATTGGAATGATATGTGAACACCTGCATTTGAGAAAACTATATAAAAATTCTTTTATATTAAAATAATAATGGTAAATGGACAGCATATAAACCTCTTTTTATGTGCTAATACTTTTGCATTTAGCCCTCTTGTAATCAATGTATTGAAATAAAAGTAACACCTTCTTCAAACTATTTTAGGAATAGGGAGTCAAGGCAAAGTAAAGAAAGCAAAGTAAATGAACATTTGGCAAAGTAAATGAAAATTTTAAGGCAAAGTAAATGAAAATTTGACTGGGTCAAGAAGAATGATTACTCATTTCTCCTAAAAACAGCAGCTTATGTCAAGGAAAATCCACTAAAGTCTGAATCAGATCATGCAGATCTTCAATAATACCAGCATAACATAATGGCATAGATGAAGGATTTTTGAAGATCGGGGTCCTTCCTGTGGAAAAAAAACCTCTATTTTTTTCTTCATCTCGGAGATAGTACAAAAGGCATTGCTAAATTCTTTTCTCAGTCAAATCTTGGGATAAATCTGAACTGTAAATTATATGTAAAAAGAAATTATGATGCCAAGATGCCAGAAACAGTAAGTTAGCTTCATGTTACATCAAATGGGTTACAGGATTATGGGTAATTAAGGTCCAACCTTTGTCCAAACACCACCCTGTCAATTAAACCATAGCATTGAGTGCCATACTAAGTTGTCTCTTGAACACCTCCAGGGTGACTCCACCACCTCCCTGGGCTGTCCATTCCAAAGTTTAACAACCCTTTCCATGAAGATGTTCTTTCTGCTGTCCAACCTGAATCTCCCCTGACAGAGCTAGAGGCCATGTCCTCTTGTCCTGTTGCCAGTTGCCTGCGAGAAGAGACCAACACTCACCTGGCTCCACCCTCCTTTCTGGCACTTGTACAGAGTGATGAAGTCCTCCCTGAGCCCCTTTACTTCAGGCTAAACACCCTCAGCTCTGTCAGCCGCTTTTCACAGGACTTACAATCTAGACCTTTGCCAGCTCCATTGCCCTTCTTTGGACATGTTCCAACACCTCAATGTCTTTCTTGCAGTGAGGGCTTCAGAACTGAACACAGGATTTGAGGTGCGGCCTCACCCGTACCAAGTACAAGTGCCCTGCTCCAGCTGGCCACATTATTCTTTATACAGGCAGGATCCCATTGGCCTTCTTGGGCATCTGGGCATGTGCTGACTTGTGTTCAGCTGCTGTTGACCAGCACCTCCAGGTCCTTTTCCTCCAGACAGTTTTCCAGCCACTTTTTTCCCAGCCTGTAGTGTTGCCTGGAGTTGTGGCTGAAGTGCAGGATCTGGCCCTTGACCTTGTTGAGCTTCATGGGTGGTCTTGGTCTGTTAATCCAGCCTGTCCAGATCCCTCTGCAGAGCCTTCCTGCCCTCCAGCAGATCAATGCTCCCATCATCCCTGGTGTTGTCCATGAATTTACTGAGGTTACATTCAATCCCTTCATCCAGGTCATTGATATTTGAGGAAAGCTGGACCCAACACAGATCCCTGGGGACACCACTGCTGACTGACCCCAGCTGGATGCAGCCCCGTTCCCCTCCACCCTCTGGGCCTGGCCATCCAGCCAGTTCTGAACCCAGCACAGAGCGCTCCTGTCCAAGCCGTGGGCTGCCAGCTTTTCCAGGAGTGTGCTGTGGGAGACAGTGTCAAAGGCCTTGCTGAAATCCAGGTACACAACATCCACAGGCCTTTCCTGCATCCACCAGGCAGGTCACCTGCTCAGAGGAGGAGATCAGTTTGGTCAGGCAGGATCGACTCTTCCTCAGTCCGTGCTGGCACTACCTGATACCTTGGCCATCCAATATGTGCTGTCTTATCTCACTCAAGATGATCTCGTCCATAACCCTGCCAGGCACCAAGGTCAGGCTGACACACCTGTATTTTTCAGGATCCTCTCCTCTGGACATGAAGATGGAGAATGGACAACCCCCAGAGACGAGGAACAACTAAATTATAGCACCAAATTCAAAAGTAATCTGACAGAAAATGAAGATTTCTGCCACATAATATATATTAAAACGAATTCTGACCAATGAGTAGTGATAATGCATAGAAAAGCAACCAGCAAGAGCATGGCAATCCCAGATTTCAGGAGGGAGCGTCAAAAATACCATTTCTGGTTGAAATGCAAAGTAGGTTTGTCACAAAATCACAGTCACTGGAAATACAATACTTTGTGCACATATGGTAGAGCCGCCCAGAGCTTGGGAACGTGGGTATCTGGGATCCCTGGCTATCTGACAATCTTTCTGACACAAAAATTTAACTCGTAGCAGATAGTCTAAAGAGTTGAGCAAATGAAAGTGAAACTGGAAAGTTTGTCAGAAAAGGTTGTACTGTTCTAAAAACCCTTCAATTTCCACAAGATGGTCTTCCCAATGCCAAAAAAATCCCAACCAAAACAAACAAACAAACAAACAAACAAACAAACAAACAAAACACAACAAAAAAACCCAACAAAAAACCTTTAAGCTTTTAAAATGAGAAAAATTCAGAAAGTCCCAATAAGCTGTTTGTGAGAATTTATTCAATAGTGGTATTGAGATCCTCTCTGAATATGCAAACCATTCTGGGTTTATATTATTTCTATGAACAAGCAACACAAATTTTCAAATGTATAGAGGAGAGAGAGAGCAAAGTACACAGGAAAATTACAAAGAGGGATTTTCCTGCATTTTCTAACAGAGTAATCTATTAATAATACTTTAGATAAGATCATATGATGTTATACAATGTGCAAGTCCTAGTGTTTAGATAATTAAAGGAACATTTTAAAAATGCATTCTGGCTAGCAGCAAGGGATTATGCATGGATTGGTTTTAATCTTCAAAAGACCAGATATAAAAAAAAGATTAATCTTACTATTGCTTGTATTTAACCTGATCCAGAATTTAAACTAAAAATATATGTGTATAGCTTCTATATCAAACAATTCGTTTGCAAATTTCCATCAGAAAATCTTTACAGTGCTATGATAGCAAAGCAGAAAAATGTCTTATTTACTAAAAGAATCAGCAGTTTTCTGGAGGATTGCTCAGATTCCTCTCTGCAGGAGCTATGTCTAATTCAGATTAAAATGCCATTGATTTCCCTGTGGGATCTCAGAGACTCTCAAAGCCCTGTTCCTGCAGGGAATTTCTCTTGACACTGGTCACCATAGCACATCAAAATGGTGCATACATTCTAAATTAAATAATTAAACATAGTTATGCAAGTTAAGGAGAACACTTAAAGGGTTGAAAGTTGATCAACCCTTTGCTCTATCTTTTAACAGTTTACCACATCACTTCACACTGCATTAATACAACAAATAGCAGATATGATAAAACTGTACACAGGGCAGATGTGAATAAAAATGGAAGCACAGGGAAGAAGATATGCTCTTCAACCTTAAAATAACTGAAAGCATACAAGAACAGCTAGGAAAATACTACAGCATAAAAGATCTTGAAACCTAGTTTTAAGCCAAAAATCCTTTTGCACCTCTAATTTTCCAACTTTTCTCTGCTTTTTTTTTTTTTCAATGAGATTACTTTTTCCTTGTAATTATACGCACCATAATTATAAGCTGTTGGCTTTTGACAGCTGAGGTAAACCCTGCTCAGAAATGATAAAAAAGGGGAAAAAAAAATTCGAAACCCACAGACATGCACTACTGTTAGTTTTACAGAGCCCCCACAAGGCAGCCTTGAAAGTAGTCTGTCATCTGCTCCTTCAATTTGTGTAAGTAATTGATAAGTGATTAAGAGTATATGCTGACAAAAACAAGCCCAGTGTGTGATGGGCCAATTCTCTTGCTTCAACTTTCACTAAATTTCAGAAATATTTTTGAAAGAATGATTATTTATTTCAGGAGTTTGTGATCTGGAGGTTAACAGATGCCCATGACCTGTCTCAAGAGTTATGTTCCTGAAGGTGATAAAACTTCCAGTGATGAACACAGAGCAAGAGACTAAGCTTTCATTGTAGATCAGGTAAGTTTGGGGCATTTATTTCCGCTGAGAGAACACTGTGAGCTTCATCCTAGAAAATAAACAGAGCCTCTGTCTGAATTAATTCTTACCAAGCAGCATAATGGGCTGTGAAGAAATGACATTAAAAAAAAAGACTACTGGTCTGCCATTCAACCCAGGGAGGAGAAAGGACTGTGTCAAGGCTGTTTTAGTAATCCACAGTTGCAGGTTTGGGACAGATACCTTCAGTCAACCTGTCAAGTTCATTAAAAATATTTTTTTTTTATTATTTAAACTTCTGTCTTTCTCAGAGCTGTCTAGTCAGTGTCATTTCAGAATCACCCATACCACTGACCATTCCTCTTCACCCAACAGAGAGGAGAGGAGAGGAGAGGAGAGGAGAGGAGAGGAGAGGAGAGAATTCAAATAAGGGGTGAAATTATCTGTAATTAAAATAGCTTGACTCTCAGAAATCTAGTTTTGCAGAAGGAAAATCTTAATGACAAAAGGAATTTGAAGATGCTATCTTCATAAACATGAGCTGAAGTGATAATTTTATCTTTCCATCTGACATTATTTTACACAATATTTAAGTCAAGACATGATACCTTAGAGTACCACTAACGTGGTGTGATTACCAGACACAGTCACACTAAAATTATTTCATCACCTCAGTAGGAGCTGAGTGAACATTTGTTGGGTTGAATTTGGGCAGACTCATATCCCAGGATTTTGCCCTTGAATTTAGCTGAAAAATGTGGATAAGAAATAGGCAAATAAATCTTTTTATAATGGCAATAATCTGCATAAATGAGGCAGATGTATATGGTTTCAAAAATTTATGAAAATCATAATAACTTTTTTTTAAGTTTGCCTTTTGCAACAATCACTGCTCTACTCTCTTACACTGCAACAGAAATTCTTGTTCTGCAAGTATTCTTTCCACTCATTACATGACAGGTTAGGGTCTACCAAAACATATAATAAACCCAAATCCTACTGGTTATTCCCTTAGCCCTTATTATTGGCAACCTGATCCTTGTGTAAGAGACAGAGAGGTGAGGAGGACAGAGGATATAAAATTAATTACTTTTCTTCAGTGTCCTGTCTCTGGACTGCGTATACCTAACTTCCTCAGAAATGGTGTCATTCCTGTGTTTGAGAGCATGCTGCTTTCAACCATACAAAATTACATGGCAAAAAAATGCAGTAAGTCCGTGCACTGATACATTTGTACTAGGCAAGGTATGTGGCTGTTCAGGGAGAGCAAAATCTGCTACCAGCTAGTTGCTGACTGAGGTTGCTGTGATGCAAAGACAGTTAAAGGCACAATGGAGGCTGCTTTTCAGCACTTGCACTGGTTACTTCTGTGTTCAGAATACATCCTGATACATTAGCCACAGAAAAAAATGGAAGGGTTATAAGTCAGCATGAAATGGCTTCTGTGAACATCTGCTGTAAGCTGGCTAGATGAATGTGAACTCTTGGAATTAATCAAGCAGGGCATGACCTTACTGAAACATTTATGAAAAAGAAGTTCCACACCATGGCAACAGTGTCTCTCTCTCTCTCTTAGATGCAGAGGGTGTCTCTTCACCAACCCCAGCTTCCACATTTCTCTGGAGAACAAAAGGGACAAGGAGTGCTATTGATGTAATTGTTTTTGTGAACTGCACTCCTCACATTCTAGCATTCGGGCTGGTGAATACCTGCTTTTCTTGATGGTCAGTAAGCAGCTGTGTAGAGTTCTCGCAGGGTACTGTATAAATTTGCTGAAGTGCAGGCTTCATTTTAGTGAGAGCAAAAAAGAGAAAATGGTACAATATGTTAGAGTCAAGCAGAACCATTTTAGAAGAGCTCTCTCTCTGTTGTGCTGTTCTCCATTCCACTGCACTCATAGAATAATATTCCATGCCTTCTGGAAGCCAGCAGATCCCCATGAAAGGCAGAGTTGAGGTGAAGTCTGTACTAAGCAAGAGCCTTTTGGCCTGTTCTAGATGGAGGTGATAAAATTCTTCATATTAGATCCTCGTTTTCCCATGTGTGAGAAACCCTAACCCTAACCCTAACCCTAACCCTAACCCTAACCCTAACCCTAACCCTAACCCTCACCCTCACTAGAGATCTTGTCAAAGGTTAAGCTTGTTTGCACAGCCACTGATTTTGTTTTCACAGCAGCTTCAGGTATTGTTGATAGCTACTCTTCATTACTAAATGAAGGATGTTACCTCTACCATAGGAGGTGAAATGTTACTCTTGGCTCTCCATGTGAGCTCATCACTATAGTTTCCAACTTTCTGTAATAACCTACCTGCTATTCTTCATGCCATACATTTATTTTGTACCATGTTCCTATTTTCATCTGGAAATTGAAAGAGGAGTGACAGGTCAATTGGCACTTTCTTCAAACATCCAAGTAACACTATCCATTAAAAGCTAGCTAAATTATTGGGGTGTGAAGAGCAGTAAAAAACAAGACATTTCATTTTTTACTGGGAAAAAACATACTAAAATATTATGTAAATAACTAGAACAATAAATACTGATTGTTTAAAAGTAAAACTCTCCTAAAAAATAGTACAGATACTCTAGTTTATGATGGTGTTTAAATGCATGTTTTCATACTTAATCAGGTTAACCACTGTCCCATTCTCTGTTATGTTTTGTGACTATTAATCACTGTCAAGTCATGCTTTATTTGTCCTCCTCCAAAACGGCACTCTTTCTTTCAGAACACTAAGCAAAGAGAGAATATAATTATAGATTTGTATTTCTACCTCAGTGTTTTGTACACCTTTTGAATAATGTAGGCAAAATATTTCAATAGAAATAGTCACCATGCATCTTCTCCTTTACTCCTCTTTTCCAGTCTCCACATTTTCACCTATTGAAAATAAAAGGTACCAAAGTAAGATTTTAGAAATGGCTGGTTTAAACTTGAAATAGTTAGGTTGTCACATACCCACTAATTTTGCTTCCTACTTCCAACTACAATAAAAAACCCTGCTGCGTTCCGTGGGTTTCTGGGCTTATATGAATCCAATCCGGCCAGCACGAATCCAAGCCCAGCACGGAACCAGCATAGACGAAGGACAAAAGACAAGGAGCGCTCTTCCTCCACGTGGGTGTAGGTATCCCTTTATTAGCTTGAGACAGGACATCAGGTGGTGCAGCCACCCAGGTAAAGAAAGAGAGCGCGTTCAGCCTGCTGTGGGGTTTTGTCCAGGGGAGAGGGCGTGGGGAAAGAGGACCGTGGCCAATGGGATGCCAATGGGGAGGGACCACCCGTGGGACAGCCGCCGAACCAGGTATGGAAGGGAACACCTAGATGTAATACAACAAAATCCTATCTGAAATATAGAATAAATAACACAAAAATAGGTGGAACTTGCCTGGTTAAAATTTTCTATTTCACCTAAAATGACTGAACTCAGCTTTTCCATCAGTAAGAACACTAAAACCATTTCACACCTCTATGCAACCTCTTCTTGTCATACAATGTGAAAAGCTGGGTATTAGAACTGTGGGGTGTGGATACCTGTTGCAGTTAGTCATCAATTACTCTGTTAATTTCTGCATAAAACAAAGGGCTGACTTCTGGCAACAGACTGGCAAGAGACCAAGTGGTTGACTGAAACTCTAATCATCCTTATAATTTCATAACAAAGCATTTTATAATTTTGTGCAAGACTGTGAGAAACTGAAATGTTATGGTTCATGGTTTAAACATTGTCAAAATCACCAAAGTATTTTTGTCGATTTTAGCAAACTGCAAAAAGTACTCATCTGCGCCCACCAAAGCCCACTCATCCCCAAACATAACTTCTGATGGGAACCAGACTGTGAACTACTGGACTGTGAATTAAGCCACCTGCCAGAAACTTGAGATAAGATAAAGGTGGTAAATTATTGTCCAATTATCTCAGGTCTAAGGAGAAGTAAACAAGCCTGGAGGGAGAAGAAATGCCTTTCTTTTATCCACAAAGAAAGGCATTCTTTGCAGCTGTGTGGAAAGTCATCTCTGTCTGGGTTGGGCAGGGGTGGCCACAGCCCACAGACTCATCTGCTGAGGCCAAGTTTGCACCCCTTGCCTGAGGGAGAGGCTTTAACCCTGCAAGGTAAGATGGTGCCTCTTATCATGCTAATTGCCCTCCCTTACACAACTCACTCTTCATAAAACTCCCTTCTTACCCCTGGGGAAGGTCAGATGGAGCTTTACCCCCATGTGAGGCAGCTGCCAGGTCTTAGAATGTGTCATAAACCATCAAAGACCTCCCTGAAGCACACCCAGACTAATTTTTGGGGCCTTCCACCAGCAGTCTGCAGGTGATCAAAAAGTAGCATAAAACTCCTCTGACTGGGGGAGGTACCTGAGCATTCTGACTGAGCCTGAGCACATTTTAAGCCACCGGACATTGTGTTTCAGGGGTTTCACCCACCCCAACAGGACAAAACTGTGACCATCACTTTGACCAACAGACACTGAAATTGCAACAACCAAGTCTCGTCAGGAGGTCTGCAGCTAGTGACATCTTTCTTCTCTTACTCCTTCTCTTTCTTTTACTTGTACATTTTTAAAGGGGTATTTTTAAGCTTTCATATGGGGATATCGCTATAGATAATAATAACCAAAATGGCTACATACTTGCTTTCTCGTTGCAACCAGATTGCTCCAGAATATGATAGATAGAGAGAGAGGGGGAGAGAGAGAGAAAGAGGAGATATTTATTTACAAACATCAATAAATCATTGATGTCAATTTACTCTTAATAGTACACCCTGAGGGATCTATTAACAAGGACCTGAGTTATCCTTGCCTTTAATAAGGATAACTCCAGCAATAACATTTTAGACAGTTTGTACATCTCTCCTTGCTGCCTGTAACCAAATGATCAGCACTGTTTTTATAATTAAAGAGTCTTGACAAAAAACCACAAGGGAATTAAGCTATCACAGCTATTAGCTCTTTCTGCAGAATCAACCACATTGTATAAAGCCATTTAAAATAATTGGTAGAAGCTTTTCCTGTGGATGCATGTGTTGACAGATGCCTTCTACGTAATTTGAAATAATTGATAGCAATGGATCCTGTGTGTTCTGGAGTGGCCACATAAAATTGGAGGTGATTTGAATTGGAAACATCTGGCCAAATGAGAGATTGAGAATCTCCTCTGAACAAACTGAAGATGTTATTGTAAGGACCCTTGCATTGAAAGCTCCATTTACCATCACACAGTGTCCAATCACTTGAAAGATTCAGAAAGAGAAAGAGAAATATGGAATTATCACCTTTCACAATAATGTTTCACACTCTTCTAAATGGGTATTTAAACCAGGATGAATCAATATTTTATGATCCCATACAGCGAGACTAAAAACAGAATACAGAAATACAGATTTATCCTCTACAAAGTAGCTCAATAAACTGAGGATTTCCTTTCAACAAGAAACACTGTCTGCTGAAGTCTGTACAGCAAAAAAATCCCAAATAGGGGGAACTAAACTCCTAAGGAGTCCTTAGGAACTTGGAGTCTTCTTAAGAACAAAAGTTATTAGGGAGTATTTTCCACAGAAGGCACTAACTATAAGGACACCCTATGATTATAATGTAATTTTGTTAAGAAATCAGATGTAACAGGAAGTTTACTATGCTTCTGCTCCATATTCAATATAAGAATTAAATCTACATCCATATTTCTGTTATGTTTGAAATAGAATACTCTGTGTAATCACCCATTCTTGCAGAAAAGATATAAAAGAAATAGCTTTCTGCTGAACATAAAAATATTGAAAATTAAAATATTTTTCAGGAATATACTAATTTCCATTTTAAAGGAAGATGTAAATGTACTGTTGTTCTTTTGTGTTCAGTACATCAGTATCAAAATATTTTATAAGGGCCCCTTTGAATGACTAAACCAAATTATTTTGGTTTCATTCTCTAGTCTCTTTTTTATGTAGGGTCATTGAGTTTAAAAATTCACGAAATTCCAATATTGGAATGGATAACAAAATTTATAATATTTTCTTTATGTGAAATGGTGTTAAAGATTTCATTTTAAAAGAAGTTTTTGTTTCCCTTTTCCTTTATTCCTTTTCTTTTTTATTTTGTTTCTTTTTCCAACTCTGGAAGCCCTTTCTGTCACTGTCTTTCTCAGTCTCTCAATTTATTTTTGTCATGTTATTGTCAACATGAATGAACAAAGTCAGTTGAAAATGTCCCACTTATCTAAAAATGTCATAGAAATCACTATGTCTTCTTTGGCTTCAGTGAAGCATCACAACCTTCTATGAATGATCTGCCTTTCTTTACCCATGACATAAAGTTAGCATTACCTTTTGATACTCATATTTACTTCAACATTCTCTATCAGTAAGGATTAACTGACAGTTGAGGCAAAATAAAATATTTCCATAACTTCAAAATAATTGATGGGCAATTTAAAAAATTTGTTCTATAAAAGCAATGGCTTTTTCTGCCTGAGAGGAAATACAAAGAGGAACAATTTCCCAAGTAGAGAATTTTTATGTTTTTAGATTCAAAAAATATTTACTGACAGACCACTAGCATAGAGTGGTTGTTACACAATATTATGGGAAGAAGAGATTTTTTATTCTCTTGGAAAAATACAAGTAAGTAGCAAGTAAAGTTTTATTTAGCTCTGATGGAGGGTGTAAGTGTAAGGCAAGAGAAGAGTCAAAGCACAGAAAGTTTCTGTTCTTTACTAACAATAACTAATAACAGGAAGAGTTTGGTCACCAGCATCCCCTTCCTTTCTTGTTTTTTTTTTTTACCTGTGCTGGAACAGGTTCTCATGAGATCATTTCACAATTTGAACAACACTGGAAATTCTGGTCACATCTGTATCACGACAAAAGAGTACACAAAATAACACCTTTTACACTCTTTAAATGTGCATTTAAACCAGTAGTGAATTAGTATTTTATGATCCCATACAATGAGACTAAAAAGTCATTCTCTCCAGCATGCTCACCTAAAGACAGGAAATGAAAAACGGTCTCTAGCTTATCTGCAACTGCCTGCCTACCATACTAATGGTGTATCTGGAAAAATAGTAAAACTTAATACATGCATGAAAGTCAGAGACTGGGTTCAAGAAAGAAGAATACTTCAATACTCTATAAACAGTGTTGCCAATTCTTCCATGGACAATCATCAGTAGCAATTGTTGCAATATTAAATGTGTTCTTGAACTGACAAAGGTGACTTGATAGGCTAAAATCTCCTCAACTTTCACTGAAACTTTAAGTCCTGAAGGATACGCATTATCCTCATTCTGGTTAATTTTCTCATACCCTTTTTTTCACTAGTGGAAGCCGTTAGTCCTTATGCTCACTATTTTCACATACACATCATCGTTCATTGTTTTGCAAAATAAAGAAACTCTTCAAACATCATTTAATCCCCTTCTAGTCCCAAGAAAATATGCGTGTATGCATAGGCCTTATTCAACTTAAACTTTATTTATGTTTTACAAAAACTTAAGAAGCAGCCATGATCAGAAAACACAAACTCTGTTTATTTGCCTTGATAGTACAAATGTATACATGTATGCATATTTGCATCTATATAGGAATCTAAAGTGAAACCTTTAGCTAAGGGATGGTTACAAATATGTTATAACAATGAGAAAAAAAGGGAGAAAAGGTGTGCCCTCAACCCCAAAACTTTTTTCAGCATACCTGACAGCTAGCACAGAAGAGATGTTCAATTTCTATTCAGGAATTCTCAAGCACCTCTTAAGATTACTGAGTGTCATTGTGTAACACCCACCAGCATCCAAACCCCATAGTCCCTCCTTCCCTCACTCCTTCACCATAAGATGGTGGAGAGAATTGGTGGGGTTAAAATGAAAAAAAAAATGTGGGTTGGCATAAAGTTTAGTAAGTAAAGCAAAAGCCACTCACAAAAGCAAGGCAAAACAAGGAATTCATTCTACAATTCCAATCAGCAGGCTTTCCATTCAGTTAACGTCAGAAAGCAGGACTCCATCTCGCAGAAGGGTGATGGGATGACAAACACCCTCTAAATATTCCCCACTTCCTTCTTTGCCCAGTTTTATATGCTGAGCATGATTCCATGTGGTTTGGGATACCCCTGTGGTCATTTTGGGTCCCTTGTCCCAGATGTGTCCCCTCTCAACTTGTGCACCCTCAGCACCTGCAACGGGGCTGTACAAAAAGCAGAAAAGACCTTGATACTTTGCAAGCACTACTCAGCAATAACAAACCCATCTTTGTATTAACAAGGCCTTTTTCATCAGAAACACAAAAGACAGCCCCATACTAACTACCGTGAAGAAAATTAACTTTATCCCAGGCCAAATTAGCACACTAAGTTTTCTAATGATGCCGTTACACTGACTTAGGAAAAATATTGATATAAGCAACATTTTACAACAAGCATCATCTTACTTTCCTTGATATCACTAACAAATACTGTTCTGGCAAAACAGTATGAATGTCAAACCAGGGATAGTTACACAAAAAATTGAACTCTACTGATCTGAAAAAGGTATAAAAGCCAGCTTTAAAGTAAAGTGGAAATTAAAAATAAAACTGAACCTGATTCCAAATACTATGAATTACAAGGTAGTTCCAAGATTGTAACTTCTTTACTTTCTAGAAAGGGATAAAGAAAGTTTTTCTTCATAGTTGCTTCCAAACTGAGAAAGTCTCCCTCATGCCTGCCTTATGGCCTGGAGAAAAATGTTGGGGATGAAGGAGCCTGAGGCAGAAGCAGCAGATTAGGGAGTTTCTGTCTCACTATGACTTCCTCCCAACATACATACATTTGCAGAGAGAAGAAACATAGTCTGCATCTAAGATATTTTACATTTCCCCGTAGGAATATTTCAGACTCCCCTGGCATGAACACAGCAAAAATATTTCCTGACTAGTCCAGGATTTTGGTCCTGAGATATCTGAGAAGCAGCCTTGATACTTAAGGCCAACCCACATACAGTCTCACCATTTGAAGTTGATTGTTTTGTAAGTACAATTTTATAACAAAGTAATAACTTCAGCACTGAAATATCAAGGAAATCCATAAGTATATTTTAGATCATTAAAGAAGGTATTTAGAGTTCTGATTGCCATAGATAGGACTCATTACTGCAATCTGAGAGAGACTGGAACAGAGACATAACAATCAGGTTTTAGGAGAAGAAAATTTAGTGAGTTGATGCCCATTAGAAATATTTTCAAAATCTCATTTCTGAAAAAAACCCCTGTAGTTTGCTGATTTTTCAACAATAGAATAACAGTCACTGCTTTCACCTGTTTTTATACTAAATTTGACTGGACATTACTGAGGAAGGGGTCTTAAAAGGAATATACCATTCTGTTATTTGAATCTGCAATAAGTGGACAGAGTGAAATATTTTCCTCATCAGCATCAACTAAGTTCTTTGAAAAAAAGGTGAAGCATGAAGCACCTTCATGGATGAAGCTCATCACTGGATTGATTAATAGACATACTTGGCCTTCAATTTTAACAGGGGAATTTTCCTTCAAATCCTCTTGAGGTCCTCCTCTCTCTAAAGAGCACAGAAGCTCATGTAAATTCTGCATCTGATTAAAATGGATCTGGGGGATTTCTAGTCACTGTATCTTAACTTTTGGGTTTGAGATGCTACTTAAAACACTCTTCCTCTGATCCTGTTACTCATGTCTGTATTAGAGCACATGAAGAAATGATAATCCCCTCCTTTTGGCTCATTTAATCACTTCTAGTGTCATAGACAATAATGACAGAAAAACCTACATGATTCTAAAGAGAAAGCCAGAAAGAGAAAAGAAACCTGACTGCCAGGTGCAATGTTTGTGTCTTAATCACTACTAACACATTGGAAAACTATGAAATAAATGAATCTTTACAAGGTGCAGATGTGACTGAAAATTTAATAGGACCACTTATACTAAAAACTTACCTAAAACATAGTAGAAACAATAATTTTACTGCTTAAGCTTTGCTCTCAACCCCAAACAGTATGAATTATCTAAATGTCATTTGAATTTAGAAAGTACAGTAATTCTAGCTACCTTACCAAAGTTATTGAAATGTTCTCACTTGTAAACAAAATAAAGCAAAAATAACATATGTTTATTAAAATGAAATTTGCATCAAGGCAGAATGCCCTCTGTCGTCCATGAAAGCCAAATTAACTAATTCTAATCAAATGTTCATTCTAGACCATATTCAGGATTTTAAAAGTACTTCAAGTACTTCTGTTTCTACTCTATGTTTGCAACGTCATGAGCCTGTCTGTGCAGTCATTTTACCTTGGAATTAGTTGTATGTATGAGAGCTCATCAAAGGGAGTCAAGGTTGCAACATTACCAAAAAAACCAAAAAATATTAACTTGCTTAATTGCTTAGGACCGAAAAATAGGAAAGAAATAAAGAAAAGCAAAAAAGCGAAAGCAAGTATATGTGTCTCCCCCAGCAGACATAAATTTTAGGGAAATAAACAAGAAGTCTAGGAGGAGAATTGTTTAAAAAATCCCAAATGTCAATCAGCAGATCTGAAAATAAGAAAAAAAATCCTACAGCGCTCCTTCACCCTGCCCCTTGCTATCAGCTGTTCTCTGTATATAACTTTGGCAATATGGGATAAAGGAACTGAAGTTCTGGGGCTATCAATTTTAGTAGTATTAGAGATAACTACTATTTTAAAAAAAGTCAATAAACAGAAAATAAAAATAAATAAAATACTCTTGTCATATTTGGATACAGTCCCTAGGCAGACATTCTTTAAGTGAAAAAAGTGCCACCAGCTGCAGAGAAGCTTTTCCTCTCTTTGGCTGAGATTTCCTTGCAAGCTCATCACATTCCAGACACTTTTCCCTAAGCACATTTCAATTCCTTGATTCTTCTTCCACTTCATAAATATTACCATTTATATTTCAGTGGGATAAGTCCATGAGTAGGCATGTGCTAACAGAGTTTGCTGGTAGCATAAATTGAGTAGGCATTTAAATAAAGCTTGAATAACAAAATATCTTAAGGGAAAAAAACACTGAATGCTCCTGAGAACTAAAGTAACAGGGGCGGAACAAAATGCAATGGTACAATGAAAACAGTGCATTTAGTTCTTACTGTGTTTTTGCTCTAAAGGAAAAAAATAAATATGCTAGCTGGAACCAGAAGACAAAGTGGAACATCTGATCTTAGAGCAATTGATGTAGAGGAAGTAAATACATAGCAGATGAGGGTTTTCTGTTACAAACAGCAAGGTGTTAATTAAATCATGTTTGCCATTACAAAAATCCTTCACTATTATCATGTGAAATATTGTTTTCTTCAACTGTATTTGAGAAAGACATACTTACACTTCAAAAGATGTCAACCCCAGAACTAAGAAAGACCCAGAGAATGGTTTTTCTCTGTTTTGACTGGAAACTGGAGAGAATTGGCAGTTTTATAAAACAAAAATAAAGACTGAAAGAAGATACAAAACTCTCTAAGGAGAGAGGTAGGAGCTAAAATCACATGGAAGGAGAAGCTCTACTTAGTATGAAGAATAAGTGATTGTGTGTAAGGACTTAAAGAATGCAGTCACCAGTCGCAAAACATTGTCCCAAAGAAGGAAGTTCTCATAAGATAAGCCACCACAAAAGCAACTTAAGCACAAATGTCACAGGAGGAAGGAGCTAATTCCAGGCCTAACATATGTGAAGGTTTAGTTAGCACCTGGATAAAACTTCTCATGATGGCAAGCTGTGGGAAAGGAAACAAGTGCTTATAAGTGCCGTCTCAAGTTATGTGAACAAAATCTATGCCCTGTGGATAGCCATGATGTGGACTGTATATGTGGTACCTCCACATATATGAATGTGGAAGAATGACTCTGGCACCCCCACCACCAAGAAGACCAGGGTTAAGAAGGACCAGCAGGATGCCACAGGGATCCATCTTGTGGTGATATCTTTCTACTTAATCCATTTCTCTCTGTCTCTTGTTTTCCCTCTGCTCTTTTCTTGTTTCTTTCTGCCTTTTTTCTGCCTTATTTACTGTGAACCTACATTTAAAGTTAAATAAAATCTGTACTATTGACTTAGGTATACAGTCTTGTTTGCACCTTAATTCAGGCAGAGGCATCTCTAAATAAATAGATCATAATGGTGTGAGATAATGAAAAGAATCTGAGGCTGTAAAAAGGAAGCAGTTTCCTATGGAAGGGCAACCCTCTAACTCAAACCTCCATCCCCTGTCCTTCTCTTGGGCACTTAGCATAATACAGAGCTTGTTCATGTCTGTTGTGCAAGGGAGGCTGCATGTGACTGTTTTATATCTGCCCTGCTTTTTGACTTGTTTCTTCTTACTCTGCATCAGTTTATGTGATGAAGTAGGAAGTGGATCACCATTAGCAGGAATCACTCTCAGGTGTAGTGAATTGCAGACCAACAATTAATTTAACCTGCTGCTTCTTTTCTAGCATCTTTAGGCTTAAATACCTCTGAAAATCTTATTCCTACATCTTCACTGTAATTTCACCAGTTTCGCAAAGTTGTATCTGTACTTAACATCTTCTATTGGTTGTATTTTTTATGTGAAGATGTATCATGTCCTAGTAGCAGTCTAGCACAAATTAGACCAAAGGATTAATGAAATTTTTATACAGTTGTGTTATCAATTGTGCATTTATTATACTTCTATGCAACACTAACTAAAACAAATCTGTTTAATTTGGACTATCTAATACTTAAGCCTATCTATCAGACTTATACCTTCTCAGCTCCTGTGTGAAAAATAACTGAGGAATTTAAGGATCATTTGACTCTGGCATGTGACACAAAATTAAGGATGATGGTATTTTCTGCAGAGTATAGCATCCATATCAAAAACATAGTCAAGGACAAAGTTATGAAAGTTTTTCTCAGGGAAAAACACTCTGGAGTAAGTGTTTCCTCTAAAAAAGTGTCCTGACAATCCCCTTCTGCCAATGAGAGATTAATACTCGTGGATGAAAGCAAAAAAACCCTGAACATTTTATCAGTTTATTGACAAAGAGAGTGCCCACACAGCATGGAAAAGAAAAAAAAAAGGCATAGATGCTAGATATTGAATTGTCCAGCCGTACACGTCCACACCAGAACCAAAGAACCCAAAATGTCAGGGAAAGAAAAAAAAAAGCCACTGGTCGGCAATGCGGTGGGGAAGAAAAAAAAGACACTGGTTTCTGTCTCAGGGAAGAAAAAACCACATAGTTCCCACAGCAGCTCAAGTAAAAACAGATGGGAACGTGATGAATCTCTCATGTTGGTCCCTTCTGCAGAGCAGATGGACTTGGTGGATTTGGTGTCCTTTCTTTTGCTGGGTTGGCTTTTCCAACATGTGGGGCTGAGATGGAGTTGCTCCTCACCTTCCTGCTTGCCCACAACAGATTTGCCTCCTGCCAATTGTCCTCTCTGATCTTGGACCAAAATTGAACCAGTTCAAGTAAACCAAAGGCTACCAAGGGATTGCTGCCACAGTTTCCAGGGCCAGAGAAAGGGGAAAAACCTTGCCTAAGCTAATGAAAACCAAGCTAGCTAAGCAAAGGAAGAGAGCCCAATCTGCCCAGCATTCTGATGCCCAGCGGTGAGAGTTTTGAAAAACCCCACCAAAGAACCCCAAAGTTCCCTCCTCCCCCCAGACCCACTGACATTTTGAATGGCAAGCAGTCATCATATTCCAACGTAACACAAATTATCCATGTGGAATTTGTGCTTTCTGGTTTGCTTTTGACTGCTTGGTAAGATAATGCAACTGCTTTTGAGATTGCAGTTGCATTATCTTACCAAAATTACTATAAAGAAAGTTCTCAAAAACTAACTTCAGTAGAATAAGAAGGAAAAGAACTTACACTGTTTCAGTATCCTGTCTCTTGTGCCTCGTTCAAAATTTTGAGTTCAAAGCTCTAATAAAGAGAATAAAAGGACAAGCTTAGCAGAGTGCTTTGGGGGGTAAATGGTTGCAATCCTTATGCTTTTGCCTTTCATCAAAAGCCGAGACTGAAGACTACTTAAATTCACATTTACTTATTGGCACTCAAAAGCAGCACACTTTTCTGATCATAAAAATGTAAGAACATCAAGAATTGTGATGCTAGTCTGTGGGAAAAATAGCATGTGGTGACTAGATAACTTCTGTTTGAAAACATATCCTTTAGTGCCACTGGAACACAAAAGGCTTGTTTTTCTTCAGCAAACACATCCTTCCAACACGACAATCAAACGTGGGGTAACAGGAAATGAGAAATGTAGCCAGTTAGCCCAGATGAAATTGTAATTTTCCAATCACAAACATAAAGGTAAACTTTATTTTCAAAGGCAAGTGGGAGGAAATGGAATGCTACTCACAAATCTTGCTGTTATTTGCTGTAGATCCGCAAGCATCTATCTAATCCACATAACTTTACATCTAAGTATTGTTTTTGGAGTTTGAGACAAAATCCAGGGAAAGATCTGATTGCATGCCTGCAGTAAGGTGTCTAAATGTACAAATTTGTGCGGCTTTTAGAACTGTTGAAGAGTTGCCACTTCCATTTATTGTGGAGGGGTTTTTAAACTGATTAGAACTCATGAAATTTGGGCCAATTAATTGCCTGCCTTCCCTTCAAGTTTCATGGCTAATTTTGGAAAACTAATTTGACCAAATGGTGCTTCTAGTTAAAAAAAAGTATCAAACTTAAAGGCAATCATCACTGTACCTTTTGTTCTTCAGTCACTAAAACATGACCATGGTCAGTAAATGGCATCAAGTTAATAATGGCATGATAATTTACAAATGGAACACAGTTAAATAGTTTGTTAGAGTTTTGGCACTGTGGTGCGATGAAAACAAGTGCAACTGCAAAAATCACCCATTCACTTTGGTGTTGCCCATGTGGCTCCAATATTTAATTTCAGACTTGCCTTAAAGATAACACAGAGAATATTTGGGTTAACTGGTGAAAGCAAAGAAGGTTTTGCTGTTGCGTGATATGTGTATTTTTTAATGCTAGGATTGAAGGAATTTAAAAGTTTATGAAGCTACAACCTTTGTAGGTAGGTGTTTTCAAGGTGGAGAATGTTGCCGCAGATTTACAGATAGAGGTTGCTGAAGGAAGATATTTTTCTGATGAAGATACGTACCTTCTTTTGTGGTCCTCATTACTCCTTTTGCTTCAAGAGAAGGAACAGTAGGCACACTGTGAAAAGGCAAGAAGCAACAGAATAGCAAAACAGATTTTGCACCGTGTCAGGTAGAAGTGCACACCAACAGTGCAATTTTGTCTATATATTCTTGGCAAGAAAATACTGACTTTGATTATTCTAATATTTACTTATTCTTATGTAATTCAGTTATGTAGAAGGTGAAAATTTTCTCCTTCTACGTAATTTTCTCCTTTTACAGGGAAAAAAAAGAGTGAGGACAAGAGACACCAGCCTACACTCCTGAACTATACTGTATCATTCACAAGTGGCAAACTGCTGTTATGTCTACTTTTTCTTTTCATGCAGCACAAAGTCCTCACACAATACAAGACCTTATAGAAGCATCTACTTAAAAGTTTTTGATGAGAACCATTATTTAAACTCTATGGGAATCTAATTTTATATTGTTCCGCATCTTCACGTCAGTTATAATGCTCAAGCAAAAGGATCAAGAAATATAGGAAGTGCAAAATGGAAATGACAGTCTTGAGACACAGGGACTTTCTTCTCTGTGCTGATTTAGTATCTTCTTGATTCCTCTGCAACCTTAAAACAGAGTTAGTCCATAAAAGTTTATTTAGTACACAAAAAGGTCGCTGTTTGGTTTCACAAAACTACTATCCATATAAAGGTCACCAGAAAATTCCCTACCTCGGTTAACTTTCTACCAATGTATCCAACAGACTCTCAGTTGTTCTGTCTAATGTCCACACAGGTACCCATCTGTAATATTTCCTTTAAGTTTTTCAACAATTAAAGGAAAAATTAGAGAGCTAGAAGGGCAAAGTTTGTTATGTTCTGAGATCAAGAAGATACCTTTAAAGATTTGTGGGCTTTATCTGGTTCTACTTTCTTTTTTTCATTGCAGGAGTCCAACAACATAGAGTGGTGACGATTATTCTGACTTCACCTTGCAATGATGTAACAAATTAGGGTTGCAAATGACCTTCTTTGGGATTTTTTGTTAGGATTTTTATGTCAAAATCACCTCTAATGCTGTAAACAATGTGACAAATTCAAACTAGGAGTGAGCTTCTTGCACACACATCTCATGTATGCTTCCTTAAAAATACAGGCAGTCCACGTAGATGAGAGCACTAACTAGCTGTTCCAGGAAGCTGACTAGTGGGGTGTGTGTTTATAGAGGCAGGCGGGCCTTTTCCTAACAGTGTACTGCATCACTTACATGGCAAAAAAAAAAAAAGAACAGGAGTGGTGAAATTGCAATGAGGCTTTATTTCCACTAATTAATAATTAATATATTTTCAGAGTGGGACAAAGACAATTACTTCTGATTCACCAAGATCAGAATTACAGCTGTGTTTTTCTACCACAAGTGTACTATTATTATTACTATTATTATTTTCTTGCAGCAAAAGCTTCTCTAATGCCTCTAAAATGTAATATCAGCTGCAGTGCTAAATTCCACAGTTAAATAACAACTCATACATTCCACTGCAGGTATCTTCTTTCAGTTACCAGAGGGCCTTACAGTAACCCCGTTTGCTATGGTCTGGGAAGTAGGAACACTGACAAATAAAGAGGCAGACATATTTACCCATGTGCATTTGCTTTGGTTGTATTTCTAATAGGCTCAATTGCTTAAGGAACCTTCTCTTTCCATCTAAACCTTCGTCACACTCAAATCTAATTTTGATGCCCTTTTGCTCAACTAAGAGGCAGAGTGATTGATCTGGGATTGGGAGCAAAGGACTGCTGAAAATGCTTTCCCTCTTGTAATTTCTGTGGTTTCTTATAGCCTTGGTGTTTTCCCTTCAAGAAATGAAGGACAGGAAAAAGAAGGGACAATGGTGTCAGATGTATTTTCAAGCTGTAACCTTTCTTGTCTCATCTGGGGTCTGCAGCTTTGTGGTATGGTGATAGATGAGATCTGCCACTCCTGTGTAAGTCTGAGAAAATCAGCTGTTTGTGAAGACTCATATATCTGTTATAGCACTGCAGATGGCCTGAGAGAGGCTCTTGCTTTTGGAGTGGAAATATGCCACCCTTTGCTCACTGCTTTGCGGTGGCAATACTAGCATCAGTCAAAGGATTTTATCCTCAGTCCTGTTACTTCTCCCTGAACAGCAGAGGCCATTTTCACAAAAGCCTCTTTGTTTCTTCACCTAACCCTAACCCTAACCCTAACCCTAACCCTAACCCTAACCCTAACCCTAACCCTAACCCTAACCCTAACTCTTTGTTCCTTCAGCTAATTTTTGCTTTGACTTTAGAAGAGCATATGCCGAGAAAGACGTCTCAAAACCCTTCCTATGAAATAACTCCTTTTTCTTCCTCAAATATTATTCCTTCAATTAAAATGACAGGAGCCCTAGTCAATGCCCTGTTACTTTCATAGAACTTTCATAGAACATAAAACTGGGTAGGTGTTTTTTCACAGCTAAATTACATTATTTTCCCTGAAGGAATTGCAGCTTTGATGCAGAAATATGGTTGATATTTCTTCTATTAATCAATGAAACTGAATTTGCTTCCAACCCATGTAGGAAGAATTGAGAATACAGGGTAGCTTGGTACTTTTATTTCTTTTCTTTGCTCTCATGTAGATGACCGCTGTTTATAGTATGTTAAATATAAGATTAAAAGCTCATTGAAGCAATCACTGCATCTCTGCCTCTGTGAGGAACTTGGAAGTCTAGCGACTACTCCTGTAATAAGTCATCCAATAAAACAGAATCAGGGTTTTATGGTCTAAGGATTCTTAGACCATATGAAGCAAATAAAGAAACAAACAAAAACCCCAAAACAACAACAAACAAAAACACCCAACCAAAACCCAAAACAAAACCACAAAAAGCCCCCAAAACCCAAGAAAACAAAACCCAAAAAATCAAAAACCAACCAACCAACCAACCAACCAACCAACCAACCAACAAACAAAAAAAGCTAGACCAAGACCAAACAAATAAAGAAATCAGCTAACCAACCAACCAACCAACCAACCAACCAATGAAAAAAACAACCAACCAACCGACCAACCAATCAACCAACCAAAACTCCAACAAAACCCAACAAACCAAATCTAGCAGCTTGGCCTATGCAATGAGTTGAGGTAGAGAAAAACCAGCTATACAAAATATTCGCCCTGAAGATATTGCATTCTAAAGAGACAAGAATGGGGAAGATTTTATTTATAGTCCTTCTATCATTGTTTAAATGCTTATCTGATTTTTTAAATACTTACTTGATCTTTATGTTCTGGTTTTGCTTTTGTATTTTTTTACCCTGTTGAATAATCCACTCTTAAAGAATGTGAAAAGTGTGAATAATAAAAAACATACACATATTTCCAGTTTTGAGATGCAAGCCAGTCAGGAAACAGTGTTCATAGGCATAGAAAAGACCCACCCATGTATTAAGAAAAAGAAAAAATAAATTTTGATGCTATGCTTGCTGGAATAGTCCAGTTTTCAGTTTGATAATAATGTCAGTGGGTAAGTATCCCATCACAGACATACATGGGCATGTGCAAACCTGTTCAGTTCATCTTTAATTGAAACTCTGAAATAATCCACTTGGCACTGAGAGGCTTTGCTAAACTCCCAATCTGACTCTCAAATTAGCACAGCTCACCCTGCTGTACTTAGCTGCCTGCATACTAACTAGGTGATCAATTTCCTTTTATTGTAGTGCTTAAAAATGTGTTGTCCTGCTTCATTGTACTCTTGTTCTTAGGCTTTCATGAATAATTAGCAATCAAAAAGGAAAGGTAGTTGGTTTTTTAAAGTAACTTCCCCATTAATCATCTGTGATTAGCTGCAAAATCTCCAGGGCTACTATCATTCTTTGAAGCTCTGCTTAGTATCATTTGGCTAGTTCTTGCCTGCTGACTATGCCAGTGATAGAACTGACATGGCCATTTGAAAGAAAACCCCTTGATCTGCTTTTTGTTCTGAATTTTCATTCTCAGAGTGCTGTACTGGTCCTGCACTTTCATTGACACACAGAAGCAGACAAAGAATCTCACTGGATTACAGAAATTTAACATACAAGAACCTACACAGAAGATTCTAATACAGTTATGATTATCTCATTCCACTTTATACATTAGAACTGTTGTACAATTATTAACTCTGTGACCCCCACAACATCCTTGCAAGACATGTAATTATTAGTTATTATTCCAGTTTCACAACCATTAAAAGTCAGACATGAAAATCCCTGATTCTGCAGTGTTCTTAGCAACAGCAGCTGAACTACAGAGGAGATTAAGGAAATGTGACACTTTTGGGAAGCCCTTAATAGTTGATATATATAAATACTCAAGTGTTTATTACACAGCTATATTTAATAAAGAAATATTCAACACCCTGAATCTCTTGCTAAAAGCAGGAGGGTGTCTGCAATTCCTCAGCATAGGTGCCGTCTCTATTGGATCTTAAACATGAACAAGCCTCTCTTGAACATCCTAATATGTCTGGACTTGATGTAAAAATGAGAATTTGTAAGTTTCTATCACTATTTCAGTTTATTCATGGAGCTGTGCCACCTACTCCAAAACACTGCCTTAAACTTCTTCTCTGCACTCCTCAGTACGAACAGCAGATCTGAGAAGCCAAGGGCCATAATTCTTGTTCAGTAAGGCAAGGGCTAGTTGAGCATGTGCCAAGTACAGCTGGTGTAAGTCAGCCATCCTCCCCCGCAAAGGAAAAGAAAGGACAGCCCAGGGCCCATTGATCTCTCCCATGGGATAGCAGGCTGCAGCCAGGACCTCCGCTTGAGCAGGGACACCTCTCAAGGTTACTCCTCAAGGCTGAGAGATTCCTTGCTGTAACAGATCCTTGGTAAGTGATCAATAGGATCCTAAACTTTGAAATCCTGCCTAAGTGATATAAAGGGTTGATTGTGCCCATGCCATCATTCAGTCATGGACCAGGTCTGGGACTAAGTCTGGATGCAGCTGCATGCAGCTGGATGAGCTCCCTCATGAAAGAAGTTTAGAAAGCAACAAGGTCCTTTCTGAACCTCTGAGTGAACAGGAGGGTCTCTGATAGTTCTGTCTGACCCTGTCTTTTATGCAGTAAACACTTAAGAGCTCCTTGCCACCACTTCTGATTTAGCAACTCTCACATTTGCTATGAAACTTTGGTAAATCACTGGTTTAGACCAATAAATATGTTACTGCTTCTCTCACATTACAAGTTAAAAATGCATCACTGTGGGGTGAATTGATGGAGTGTGTCTGTACATCTGTGTTTCACTAATCTCTGGAAATACAAGCAGGTTGGTGCACTCTCTCCAAAGTCTTTACAGCGAAAATTCCACAGAGCAGGAAGGATTCCCCAGCTATAATGCTTCTAGATTAGGAAAAAATCGTACCTACCATGCTTAAGAAGGATTAGAAAATCCAAGCAGTCAATACAAGCAATCAACAGCCTGACCCAAAGCTTTTGGTCAAGTAAGACCTTTATTTTTTTTGTTCTACCTACTGTCCTGATCTAACATTACTTTTGTTTCCAAGCCTGGCCTTATAAAATCAAAGAGGCTTAAGTCCTATTTAGCTACACTCTTTTCAATAAAATTAGTCTCTTGAAAGCCTTATTAAATAGAATTTTTATTAAAAAAAAACCACTAATTTTTTCAATACTTACTTTTACTATACTTAATTTTTTATTTTATATTTATTGTGACAAGGCCCTAAATATCGTGAAATGTTTGAGTGGCATACAAAAATAAATGACACCTCCAGGAATGGTTTCTTGCACTGACACAGATATATATATATATACTCTACAAAGACTAAAGAAACTGTCAACCAATAAAAAAATAGCACAGAATAAAGAAGGCACAATGTTATTCACCCAGTCTGAATTTGGCCTTAATACAGAAACTGCCTTACTTTTTAGGAAAAAAAGCCCAAAGGTTACTTTTTGTTCCAAGTTATATCTGCACCAGATACTTCTTCTGCAAAAGGCAGTCAGCCCACAGACTAACCCAGTAAAGAGCTATTGGCAGCCAAATGAAGTTAACACAAAGGGCATGTTTTGATTTTTTTAGAATCTATTTTTGAAAAGGCATTTTCATGAACAGCAACCTGGCATTTTTAGTAACTTAAATGTGAAATAGAATTATTATATTTAGGGTATGTTTGCACAAGTTATATTTTCAAAGTGCAAGCATTGTCCATAATAAGTGTGGTAGAGATGCATAAAGAAGCTCTTAGAGCAAAAGAAAATCTACAAAATATGCTATACAGTTGCTGACAAATAGCATATTATTATAGAGACATATTCCTCCTCCTTCATGTAAACATATATCTTTCAAATGAGTAGTAGCTATTAAAATTTTGGGGTCTTGATTTGTGTTATTTTGTTTTGTATTTGCAGATAAATTATTTTACTTTTTTGATGTGCTCTATAATGCATTCAGTTGCTCACTACTGAAGACAAATATATAGATTTAAAGGCTAAGTATTTAGCTTTTTTTTCTATTCAGGAAGCTTTTAATGAGGAAACCTTAATCTAAGAAAATATTTTTTAAGGAAGGCACAACTTGCATTGCCAGTGTGATACATGCTATTCTCCTATTAACCTTGCAGAAGAAAGTTAAGTGACAAAACCTATAAAGGATTTTCATACTCACATTGTAGTTACATGTCCCTGACATAGGGGAACTGAAATGAAGATATGTTGGCTCCAGAGTGCAGTTGGGTGAACATCTGAGTTCATAACAGTTTTTCTGAGAAGCAGATCCATTGATGTCTCGTTTCCTTAGGTGCCGTGTGGAACACAGATTTGTGACCATCCTTGTATCATTCTCAATAAGGAAAATGTCTGGATAACCAAGCAAACACTCTGCTCTTCTGCCTCTGTCACTGCATGTGGGTGAGGCACATTGCCAAGATTACCCAGATGCCTCTGTTTGCCCTTTCCCACTACCATACATCCACTGCAGTTGAAAGGGACCACTAACTACACAGATACAATTATCTGACTGTGAACAAGTAATAGGGGCAGGCACTAGGAGATTTGGACCTATTAATTTTTCAGACGCAGAAAGCACATAAGCACAGACAGAGCAGATTTAAGCACAGACAGAGCAGATTTTATTGCAAAAAAAAATTACAATGCAAAAAGGTTAGGCAAAACTCTCTCTGGTGACTGACTAGATTCATAGTCACATTTCCCTGGAGGAATAGATGTGTCTACCTAGAGGCAAATCTGGTGTTTCTGCTTGAGAAAGACTTGACCACGTCTTAGGTATTTGCTAAAATATCCAGTTTACATTCAGAAAAGCAATTGTTTCAACACTCAAACGTTTACCCTTGTAGACAGCTTCAGTCTATAACAAAAATTTTTGGGCATCTCCTATATTAATTCTTTTTCAGGAGTCAGTTTGTTTTATTCCACAGGAACATATTGTACTTACATACTAACAGTACAAAAATAGATGGGAGGAAAAATAGAGCAGCCATCCTTTAAACTCATTAGAATGAAGCAGTGAACATTTTTAGCGTTATCTCTGTTGACCCAAATCCATAAAATCTCCATCTTATTTAAACTAAAAATAATTTATGCATGGTTTTCCTCATAGCATGTCTCTTTTCATCTCATAACACCAAAGACTAAGCTAATGGGGTTTGAAAACTTATTTGTTTGTAAAAAGTGATTTTGATATCTGTATGCTGACCAATGCTGATACATGTGAAACAAACCTTGTGTTCATAGTAAATGACAGTACCATGACAACTCCCTGTCCCATCAACAACCTCAAGTTCTACATGAAACAGAGAAGTTTATTAGATGTAAGACATCAAAACTATAATTCTCTTTCTGGATTTCTTCAAAATACAGAGTATTCTGAACTACCTAGATTTCACTGAGCACCTGAGGAAACTGCTATTTGAAGAAATCTTAGACTGTAAGGTCTTTGG
>NW_005054390.1:1664822-1672286 GCF_000277835.1 Geospiza fortis
AGAGCGTTCTACTGTGAAAGGTTGTAGGAAGAGAAAATCAGACCATAGTTAAATTAAGAGCTACAGTCCCTACTGTCAGGAAATATTCATACCTTCAAAAAGTGATGATGGTTGTGCATAAAGAAAGATGTGGAAAATGTGAGAAATGAGTAATTAGTCATAAAGTCATACAGACATAGAATGGGTTGGGTTGGAAGGGACTTCAAACATCATGCAGATCTAACCCCCCTGACACAGATGGGGACATCTTACACTGGAACAGGTCACTAGAGCCACATCCAGCTTGGTCTTGAATACCTCCAGGATAGGAATCTACAGTCTCTCTGGGGATAAACTCTTTCAGTGACTCCTCATCCTCACAGTAAAGAATTTCTTCTATGATCATATCTAAACCTATTCTCCTTCAGCTTAAGGCCATCTACTTATGTCTTACCACAATGCCCTTCTGAAAGTCTTTTTCCAGCCAACAAGAAATATTGGCTTTCTTCAGGTACTGTAATGTGCTATAAGGTTTCCTCAGCACCTTCTCTACCCCTGTCCTCACAGCTCCAACTCTCTCAGTTTGTCTTCACAGAAGAAGAAGAAGAAGAAGGAAGAACTAAGATGTCAAAAAGGTATTTCACTACTTGGAATATTGAAGGAATGGTGAATTCAGCTTAACCTGCCAAGCTGGCAATGTTCTCATTGATTTTCAATACTTTGCAAGTATTCCAAGTCAAAAGTATTGACTTCAATACTTCGAAATATTGAAACAAATTTCAATATTGCAAAGCATTTTTTTTCTAGGAGTCACATAGTAATTGGTGGAAAATTGATTCGTGGTATAAACTGGAAATGTCCTATCTCTAATTTTCATTTGTCTACACCATTTATTTTATCATCTTCTGACACTTTATAGGTACACATAAGTATCTGCATCTCACAAGCCTTTTTGAATATCTATCCATATTTTCTTTTCCCCTTCAGATTCGTACTCTGTTGTCATAAGCCATATAAGTCATCTACTGCTGAAGTATTAAAAAAATAGTTGAAGAGAAAGAGGCTAATATTTGAATTTGATTTGTTGTTTCTAACCACGGTGAAGTCAATAGGGAAAACTATAAAGAAAGGAAAAAAAAAAAAAACCAAACAGACTGGAGAGGCAGGGAAAAGAAAATTTTTTGATTAAGAAAAATGCTGAATTCATGCCTGGTCTTTTTTATTCAATCAGAAGTCTTCCCATATGCAGTGTAGGTTGTAAAATGGTCCTAACTTTCCCATTGTTTCTCTGTACAGTATTAACAGTGGTTTGTTGACTGGAGGCCACACAAAGGCAGTCATTATCAGAACTAAGTAATCACTTTTTTTTAAACTCCAAAAATGACTAGAATAATTAATTTCTATTTAATGGTCATGCATAGTTCTTTTAGAGTTTGCTAATAACTAATACTTTTTCTCACTGAAGTGGCATTGATCACAAATTTACAGTTGCCTAACTGATTCAACATGACAAATGTCACATACCAGACTTTCAGAGCCATTGCTTTTGCATACATATAGCAAAATCAATTTAAAAGACAATCCATACTACAAGTGTAGAGTAGTTATCAACACAGTATTATAAAGAAGTCAATCCCTCCAAGAAGATTTACTTCTCTTGAGTAGAGGTATGCAATTTATTTCATTAACTTAAAAGAGGTGCACTGACTTCCTTCCCTTTTTACTCCCATATTACCTCTTTCCTAATACTGGTTCACAATCATTGCAGTGAATGCCACGAAAGCTAATCGATCCATTTCAGTTTAGGAAAAAATGCCCCCAGTTGATGTTTCAGCTGTCTTTTTAACAATGTTAAATGGTTGGAAACTGTTGAGTGAAAGATTTTTACTGCTTGCTGCAAGTGAATAGTGTAAACAGTATTGATCTGCTATGAGGGCTTTACAGTAGAGAAACATTCAGTACATTATTTAAAGGATAAATATCTATTTGATTTATTCCTAGCTTTTATCTGGACATTTATAAGGTAGCTTTTCCTTCCTTTGCAAAGTTTTCTTTAAAATAAAAATGACATTCAGGCCTCTGTTTTAGATGGACTTGCTCCTGTTATCACCAGTAAAAGCTGAAATCTTCTCAGAAAGAAAAGGAAATAAAGCAGTGGTGGGAGATTTGATATTCCTGTAAGTGATGCAAATAAGAACTCTGCATCAAGAAGAGGAAGTGAGAAATTATTCAGGTCTTCCAAGCTGAAGCCAGATGCCAGAAGGCAAAGCTAGAGATACTAGAAGGCACAACCTGGAATCTTCAAATCTGCTACAGGTTTGGTTATAATAATATTCATCAAAAACCTCTGGAAGTGACAACCCAGAGATCACAAACTTGAAACAATGAGAGCTAAAGGAACCCTAGAGGCTGCAATTGTGACGTGGGAAAAGCCCAACAATGCCTGATTTTTCACATATGATATTAAGGACATTTTTTCATTACTAGTTCAATGCTTTCCAGAGAAAGGATGGGGTTTGTTGCTTTCAACACACTGCATTTAATTCCTTTGTTAATAAATCTATACAAACAGAAAGACAGAAAGTGCTGTTAGTGATCGTATGGTTAGTTTATAGTATCTTATGCTTTTATTTGGTTTGCATGGCTATGTACTCTTCGACTGCCCTCATTCATAGAAGTCAGTTCATCAGATATCCTTTTCTTAGCAATTTGCATTTGTGGACTGCAGAGCAAAGTGCTTTGAACTCCTTTATGGAGACACACAATAATCAGATCTAACTTTAGCTGGTGTGGCAGAAAAAAAGACAAAGGCTTTTTTTATTCTCAGAACAAGCCAAAGTGCACCTTAACTCACCTACTGCAGAAGACCAGATCTGCACAAGATTTCAGTGCGAAGTGACTGTAGAAGAGATAAATTAGCATAACTGACTGTTTCATTTGCAGAGATTAAATAGCCTTTTACTGCAGATGTTTACCAAGGAAAATGCTCCCTGGTGGAAGACTATAAACAGTTAAGATGGATTTGATGAGAATTTTAATTGCTGCTATGCAATTGGTAATGGAAAGGTTTTATTAAACACTATGCGAAAACCAATCGATGTTTTTGAGAGAAAAAAAATCTTGGTAGCTCAGTGTTTGGACATATTAGTATTTTGCGCAGGAAGGGATACCTTAATTTTTATTCCCATTCCTTCTATCTGACTTTTAAGAGCAATTTCCTTAAGATGGCTAAGTCACACTTCAATGAGATAAGAGAAACTGCCTTAAAGCAAAAACACCTGACCCCCATCACCTTTTATTCCTGAATGCAGCTGAAAAATTGCTGTGTGGACCCTTGCCTTTCTCCCTCTTCAGAAGCAAGTAAGTAGTTTGAGTACTCCTTTCAGGAAGAATTCAAATAGATTAATTTTTTCACATGATGGTAATTTGCTTTGCACAAGAAAGACCTAAGAGCAATGCTGTAGGACGTTATAGAGTTTTTTTTCAAATCTTCCACTAGAAACTGTTCCATTTTGCATGAAACTATTAAATATTCACCACCTCTCTCACTGGAAGGATAGAGGGAGAGGACGTAGCTGCATAACATAATGACTAGCTCTGAGACCTGGCTTTCTTGCTCCAATGGATACTTCAATTCCCTGCTCCAGTTGGTTCATGAGCTGGGACCCATGTCTTCTTCTTCCCAAGTGAATGCAGTAACAGGCTATCACATCACGCTTAGCTTCTCCTCTAGCATAATTATTTACTGGGCCTTGCAAGTGCAATAACATTTGGTTTGTAGAGCACTCACAGCAGAAACATATATTCAGCGCTTCATTGTTTCCTGCATGTCTCTCTGAAGCCAGATAAAGAATCCTGCTGTCATACTTGCCCAAAGAGAAAAGGGCAGCACCCCCTTCACTGCACCTAGAATGCCTTTGTCTGGATGCAGTGATGTATGCCCCACATATTTGTGTTAAGTAACATGCATGAGGACATGGTGTAATTTCTGTGTAAAACAGGACTTGGGTGTAATTTCTGTGTAAATGCTCAGCACTGCCATTAGGTACAAATGTTCCACAGTCGCTGGGGCACCTAAGAGGTGTAAAATCTATTGGGTGCAGCTACATCTAGGGTTTTTAGCTGGAAGAAAACTCCAGAAGAGATAGCATACATTAGATAAACTTCTTCATGAAATTATGAGATAGACAGTATGTTTATTGAGATTACATCATCATGGCTTTTTTGAGGGAGAAAAAAAAATCACAGTTTTAGATATGAAAACATATTGAAACCAAACAATTCAGTGATGCTTCTAAGGTGGACACTTTCTTGGTAGGCAGCACTAATTGCTGCAATAGCTTTTAGGTGTTCTAATGCACTCAAGTGAATTATGCACCACACTGCTTCTGAATGACACAGCCATTTCTGACTCCATTAATATGGAAGATTTCAGCCAAATGCTTTTAAACGATAGCTTCTCTTTATTTGTAATTTCAGACTCTATTGATTTCCTTCTGTTCCCTTCATTATGATTTCAATTGATTACCTTGGCAACTGCAATAACAATGATTGCACTTGACACTGTCTGAGACTCTCTAGATGGTATTTGAATAGGAATGGTATAATTTGGGGGAAAATGGCTACAAGACCCTGCCATTAATATTACACTTACACTTTACTTTTATTGACTTCACTCTCTTTCTAACAGGCCCTTGTCAGGGACTCTCTTGCAAATATTGGTTAGGATTTCAGTGACTCCTTGAAGTAAAAAATTCTTATTAACAAAGAGAACACTTTTTGTGCTAGGTGTTTTTTCCAGCACTGTGTCACTTCAGGGAAATGTCCCACCCTATGTGAGATTTTTGTTCCCTTGCCAGAAAAGCTACCAGTTTTTATAAACAATGTTCCTGGCCAAGGGCCTTCTTTTACTAACTGTATTATGTCCTTGCACACAGAAGAATTTCAAGTACAAAGGCTTTACTTCAGATTAAAAGTTAATATGAATTTATTCAGTTTCCTTGCATCTTATGCCATATAGATGAAAAACTCCACATACCTTTCTCAGGGGAAAAGTGTCTGTTTATATTATGTAGCGTTTCAGTTCTTCAGTTTCCGCTTTAGCTTTATTCAAGAACTGTCTACAATGTAGTACTGGTATCCTACCTTTGGAAATAATACTATACTGGAGGTCTCTTTTTCAAGGTATGTCAGGACTGTATTTATGTCAGTGGAAATATGGCAAACGAGAGATTAAAGCTAAAGAGGGACATCCTTCTCTAACATTACAAAAAGTAACTCATACTTATGAATACAATTTTAGAAAGAAACTATTTCAGTTTCCTGTTTGTCACTGTGTCCATGACCTTTCATTTTGATTTGATGCCACATAACCAACAATATCTTCTGATTAAAGCTATCTTCTAAAAATGTCAGTCATTTGGTACTTTATATAATAATAGTATTTCCAATTCTAAACTGACCATTTCAATTTCAAAAAGAAAGAAAGGACATACCCAAAAAATGGATCCTTTTCCTTAAAACCTAGGGAACTGGAAGTGGTATATAGCAAAGGAGTAATTTTAGCAATCTGTCTTTCTGTCATCAGTTGTTCAGTTGCAATGAAGAGCAATGCTCCTCTTCCTTAGCCGCTCCATTATAGGGAAGCTGAATAATTACAATTAGTGACTACTGATATTTGAAGTCATAGGTTAGGAGAGGAGCACTGGAAGTCAGACATGATAATTTTCTTCAACAGCCTTCTGCAATCTGACCAACAGACTCAAGTAGTATGAGAGTCAAGAAAAAGTAATTGTAGAGTAATGAATATTGCATGCTGTCACTGTACTTTCTACTGAGAATATTTATCCGTAATTATCCATATCAAAAATGGAAGTGAACTTTTCCTTTTATCCCTTGCCCTGATATGCTTGGTGAGGTAAGAAAACTCTTGGGTAGCCCAAGTCAGTCTTTGATCAGACTTTATAGACATGAAATTCAAGTATGCAGAAATTTTTAAAAGTGGTTCAGCTGGTTCCTTTATCTCTGGTGTCATTCAGGGCAATGTAAATTTTACCCTAACTCACATGGAAACAGCTTTAGAAAGTATGCTTAAGTAGTTCCTGAAAATTTCTGATTCAATCTCATAGGACAGTTCCAAGTAGAAAACAAGAAGTGTCCTTGTATTGGTCTATATAGTTGTTTTACATGAAGCATGAAGAAATGTGAGAAGTTTAATTTCATAAAATGCCATCTTGTCTTCCAACCAATGTTGGAAGTTGTCACCAACAAGTCAAGAAAAACTGGTGACATCAGTAACTGGAAAGGCAAACTTCAAAATAAGATAAGTTTTTTGGAGGAAAAAAATGAAAGTATAGTTCAATAGAATATTGTATAAAGTGATATGGTCACCCAATAAGGAAAACCCAAATCATTTGAGAAAATGGATACATTACCCAGAAGTCCTATTTCTGTAATTCATTCACTTAGGAATCCTGGAGGAATTCTCAGCCACACAGCCTGAGATTTGGTATAGGGCTGATCAGAATAATTATTTTCTAAATAAAAGATGGGGATATCCAGCTGTAAATCTGTAAGATCCTTGGGAAGAGAAAGAGACATAGATTAAGAAGGAGAGAGAGTGAGAGAGAATTTTAAGGGAACTCCTGGCATGTATTGACTGTCATCTCATTGTTGCTATCAAGTAAACAATGGAAAGGAATCCACTAAATTGAGATGCTATCATGAAATGGTGTTAGTGTAGGCCAAAAGTAATTAAACTGTAGTAATGACTATTGGGAGTAATTCAACCTTAAACTATATAAAAGCATTAAATATTAATTATTTGGCTGTATTCAAGTTTCTTTAGGTTCACATAGTCATACTTGCTTTGAATGGTTCTCAGTGTTATGCTGTCAGAGAAGAGCCCTTCATTTTCACTTCATCACTGACCAAGAAACACTGAGATAGCTGAACTTGAGCCACCTCATTGAATGAAGGCAATGCTGACTTAACAGTTCATCAGCAGCCATTGCAGCAATTTGTTTATGTTACATTTCTTAGATGTTGTGATGTGCAGGAGACTGTCTGCTCCTTTAAGGGCATCTGGCTAACGGCCCTCTTCTATGGAAAAAATGGATAATAAGGAGAGGGGAAAACTTTAAGCAAGAAACTTCAGAGACACAAACCAGGTTAACACAGGAAACAGTGAGAGACACCAAGTCTGCCCATTCAAAGTTACTGCTGAGGATATGTAAGAGTACAAGAATGTTTATTCCAAAACGGTTTTCTGATCATGGATGTGGTTAGTTGGGAAATGGACTGAGAAAAGGGGTGACAGAAACAAAATATACAGACACTCATGTCTAACCAGAAATGGAGACAATAACAAGAAACAACCTCAACAATCACATCAATTGATAGGCTAGCAGGAAACTGCAGACGACCTTTGCAGGAAGATCAGCCTGCACCTGATATTATTACAAACCAGAAGAAATCCTGGGGCTG
>NW_005054390.1:1672296-1700567 GCF_000277835.1 Geospiza fortis
AACCACAAGGGCAAACAGTAGGAGGCCGGCAGAAATGAATCTACAGGAAAGACTTCTGTGTGAGTAAAATTTGGGACCAACTACAGGAGTCAGGCTGAACTTGTAGGAACTCTGACCTGTGAAGCTAGCTATGGAGTGGTGTCATAGTAACGGGAACTGAAGTGAGTTGGAGCCTTTAGCCTCCACTCACTGGAGCAGGAGTGGTATGCACCCTAAAAATCACCTGTGGAGAAATTAACATGACAAGATTGAAATGCTCAGCGCTGGCAGCTGAAGCAGACTGCTGGTGACAGCCCATAGGTCTTGCGCCAGCTGTGAGTGTCAAGGGGCAGTACCTTCCCTAAACCCAGTAAATGAGTGGGAGGGAGGGGTTTGTGCATGTATTCACTAGCAAACATCAGACTGCACTAGCTAGCCAGGGGGACTTGTGAGTGTGGGGATGTCTGTAGAACAAAGATGTGAATGCCGTGTGTTCCCTACAGAGCACTGAGCTGAACCAGACAGAGGGCAATGGGCCTATAAAGTGGGCCCAGGATACAAGCAGAGTCAATGGATGAACAGAGGGAATGTGATGACACTTGAAGGACTTGAAAATGTGTATGTGGTTGTAAACTTGGAGAGTATCTTGTATACACTGCACTAGTATCATCCTGCCTCTTCCAGCCCAAGAGAAGGAAGGGACTCACCTGTCTGTGTTCTATGTGATTCCTTTCTTTGGGTGATGAAGGCATCGTCTTGCCGGTGGCCGGCTGTCTGTCCTGCTGTTTCAGTATTCTGTGTGTGCCTTCTCTGTGCATGTCCATGCTCATATCTGTGTGCATGTTCCTGGGATATGTGCTCAGCTTCACCGCTGGCTGAACCAGTAAACGGGACAGCAGCAGTTGAGTCCCTTGGGCTGGACAGAGCCCCCATGCTCCTGGGCATACCTGTCTGGGCTTCATCAGCCCAGCAGGAGGAAGTCCTTGGCAAGACCAGCTGGATGGACCCTTAAAAACTAGTAAAAGACCTACAGACTGTTTTGAAATTCTCCAGCTCTGTTCATTAGCCCACAACAATCTTGGTGCCTATCCAAGCTTGCTGGGTTTGCCACCTTACTGCTAAACACTTTCAAAAGATCTGTATCATTTTTAAGTGCTGTAACAGTTGCCTTTTCCCCCTCTCCAAATGTTGTATAGGTCGTAATTATGTCAATATTTGGCATTGATCTATTTCCATTTTCGGCCAGCCAAGCAAGGACTAATTAATCCAGCTTCCCAGGTAGCATCTATACAATTTCCCAATACATACATGGAGAGAAGAAACCCAGAAACAGTGGAGAAGACACTGTAGTCCTATGGCTTCATAACAGTGTCATGACTGACAGTAACAAACCATCAGCTTTTCATGGAGTTTGCAATGGCTGAGTTTGCAGAGACTTTCTGTGTCCAGGATTTTCCAACTGTCTGATGACAGGCTGGTGTAACTGAAAGCAGTATTTTCCAATGAGTTTTATACAGATAACTCTAATGAGTAGTTATTTAGTGTAAAATGAAAAATACAAATGTAACACAATGATATAGAGCAGAGAAGCACTGGCATAAGTGAAGATATGAGATGCTGGATAAAGGACCACCAAAATGAACAGTTATGGGGAACAGCCTTGGCACTGAAGAACAGAAAACCTTAAGCAAGTCAGTGGTGGTCGCTATGGCTCATGATTCACCATAACACCTGCTCTGTCACCAGGCAGAGGCTTTGGAAAAGGTGACCATGCCACCAAGGGAGCAGGAATAAACCAAGAAGCATGTGTAACAACTTTAACTGATTTATTCTTTCTTATTCTGTAACAGTTAGATGTGTAAATATAAGGTTCTGATTTTCAGTTCTACCAATACTACTAATCTCTTTGCTTGATTTATATGCGAGGTGGTTGTCCTTTACACTGGTAAGCATAACATCAAGAAATTAAAAAAAACTTTATTACAGGAATTCAGTACATTTGGGAACTATTTACAGACAGCTGCGGGTTGAAGGTTTATCCCATCAAAAGCTTCCATTTTCTTCCCTTCTGCCAGGTTATTTGTTTTATTTCTCCAGTTGTCTCCATTCTTTAATCTCTTTCTTATCTCTGTTCTCCAATTTCTTCTTCCTTCCGCTTTCTTCTTTTCCAGCTTCTTACCCCTGTGTCACTCTGCTTTTTGTAAAGTCCCCTCTCCTCTCCATTTGGCTCCCATTAAAGTGTTTGCCAGTGCATGACAACTCTGGGTAGAAGGAAGACAATGCCCTTTACAGGACTGCAGGACAATTGAGTCTGAAGCCTCTAATAAGTGAATAGGAAGTCATTCTCTTCTTTGAGACTACAGCAACAGGACAGTGGAATTGCCTGCTTGGAAAAATCCTCCAGTCCTCAATGCTCCTTTTCTTGCTTTGAGAACTTTTGCTGCCTCTTCTGTTCGTTTTCCGGGCTGGCCCCTGGTTCCCTTTTTACAGAATTTTATGGAGATTTCTGTGTTCTTTGACTACCACACAGAATTGAAAAAACCCCAGATTACCTCAAAAACTTTGAGAAAGAGCTGTGAAGAACTGTTTTAAAGGCTAAAATATTATTTACCTCAACTTCTAAGTTTTACACATTTTTGGTACATCTAAGCAGAAATCAATGTGAAATTCAGAATCAGAAATGTGCTTGCTGCAATAAAGTTTTGCCACAGTTGTTGATAACATCACTTTCCAGCCCACATTTCATCAAACTTTTTTTTCTGTAATGATTCTCTTGTTTAAGGATCAAAGCCCCTTGTAATTGTCTTGTGTGTTTATATCCCTTTAAGAATGTTAGAGATTGTCTGTACAGGTCTGAATAGAAGTGTGACACAGTACTGACATGATGATGAAAAGAGTTTATCTACCACACGCACACACACACACACACACACACACACATTTTTTTCACAAAATGAATCTCCTCTCCACTTCCTTTCTTCTAAGTTCTAGCCTTCATTGCATCACTGAGGAAGCAACATTCTGGCTTATACCTCGAGTGGTAAAGTATGAGATTTAAATTTGTATGTAAGTATATGCAATGCCTATAAAGGTCATGTAGAAACAGATGCAATTCTATGTAGAAATGCACCTTTTAACAAGTATTGACTTTTATGGGAATATTTGAAGGAAACATACATTTTAATAATAGTGCACTGTATTGAATTAATGTATCAAGAATTTCCTCTTGAGATATTGAATCAGAACAGTACCATTACTTTCCTAAATGCAATTTTCACCTAACAGTTTAGTCATAATGTATAATTTTCACACAAAATGTATAATTTTCACACACTTGTATGATCAAAAAGATACATAGAATACTATAGGTAATATAGGTTTGAGGATTTTTTAGTAGAAAGGTTTTGAAACTCTGGTAAAAAATGAGCTAACCTATAAAATTTTTTTGGTTCAGCCTCATTTCTACTTTATGGTTCCTATTTCTTATTCTCTTTCCAAAAAAGGAAAAATTATTGAATTTCATTCTGATTTGCCAAGTTGCTGACTACAGTGGAGAATATCACTTCTCTGAATAGCAGTCTAACATTTAAAAACAGCCTACAGGTGCGCTTTGTCTACCATTCGGTGTGATGGAGCAAGCACAATATCTTATTATGTTGACTTCTGTACCTTGCTGAAAATTGAATATCAAGTTATTTCTTTCCTTTTCACCTGTTTTCTCATATTTTTTTCTGATGGCAGATTGCAAATATTGTTAAGTAAAAAAGTGCCATTTGGTTTTTGGTGTAAAATATTCCAACAATGAAAAAACTTACATCATGGCAAAAATAATGAATAATTCTTTTCTTCATAGAATAAAAACGTTCCGCTGAAAATGGTAACGCCATTAAAGGGCAGTTCTGGCTCTTAGCTTGTAAGTACTGTAGCTTAAAATGTATTAAAGAAGCTAAGGGAATTAGCTGACTATAATTAAGGCTGATAGAAATGGTAGATTGAAGTTGGCACAGTAAAGCATCTCATTCAGTTGGGCAGTTATTTAATATCTCCTTCTGTGGTCAGGAGTTGTCTAATCAGGTATCTTCATGGGCTATGCTTCATATAATGGATGTCATGAACTTTCTTGTAGTGGTTCCCCTTATAAAATATGTTCAATTATATAAAAAGCCAGGAATCAAAGAAATTAATCCTAAAATATCAATTTAAGGAGCTTTAAGTGCTGAAGAATTATACTTCCCTTTGGTTGCTTGGTTTGGAAAAGTGAAAGTGCTGAAAAGCTGTAACTGTCACCAAACTCAGTTTTGTCTTTTCAAAGACATCCTCAGCATCTCATAGTAATTATTCCTCAGATCCACCAGTTATTTCTTCCCCTTTCAACTCCTCATCCCTTGCAGGAAAAAAAGTGCAAAATTATCCTGCCCCCCCAATCTCCTCACCCCTAGAATGCAAGAATGCCAAGAATGGCAAATATGTTTAGCATTCTGCTTTTCTTTAGTTTTACTTTGACTTATATTGCATCTTTTCTAATTCTAAGTTGAACCTTTAGGTGCATGTCATTCAGCCACTCTTGCCACTTTGGTTCCTCTTGTTTCCACTCAGCCCTTCCCCTGCAGGAGTTTTCTGAACTGGCACAACAGCTAAAGCTTCTAAACTGGCACAACATCCTGCCTTGTCACATATTCTGAAGGAAATTAGTTGGAAAAGACCTCTATTTCCAATTTTCCTGCAACCGGCCTCAATCCTGTGGCTGAAGCTGTTAGAGTGAAGATACCTGGCTTCCCATTTGTTCTTGATCACCAGCCACAGGTTGCACTCCAGCAGAGGATACCACTCAGTAAAGCTTTAACTTCCATGACTACTGTACTGCCTGAAGCAAGTCATTATATTCTACGTCCTTCCAGCTGCAAGTCAGAAAGGAGATGCTAAGTACGTGAACAGATAAAATATGAGATAATGTGCAATGCCAAAATGCATTTCAGAATCACGAGGGCATGATAATTTTTCCCACTTTCATTACGGGAATATTGGTTAAGGACTAGAGTTGGCACATATATATATAAAATAATTGATGTAATAAGAGTACAATTGAAGTAAAATATATTGCCTTTCTGTAAAGGAAATGGCAACGTAGACTTTTTAATTTGTGTCAAGACAAGGAAGAAGCATATGAAACATCTTATGACACAATCCCAGGATAATAATTAGTAAATGTGAAAATATTTAGCAAACCCTACAAGAGCTCTGAGACAACTATATACATTAAGAACTGTTAACAAGTAACAAAAATCACTTGCATTTCCTTCACTTAGGACCACCTTCTTCCCATACTACCAAAAGTTCAGAACACTTCCTGACATGCCAGATAATTTCTGGATATAAAAGAATTTAAAGTAGAATTAAGTCTTGACATTTGTATAGGTATAACTGTTTTTAGAAAAAAAAATCTCTACAATATTGACTTCAATAGACAGATCGAGACTATTTAAAGTTTTCTATTTGCAAGCTGGATTATTCAGTGTGAATAAAACTGTTTCAAATTTCTCTGCTTAAGCTCTTAGCAAAAGCACAGATTCATATAGAGAAAATAATCTGAAAATTCATTTCAGCTTTGCCAAATCTTCCTGAAAGTCCAAAATATCTAATTAAAACACAATCTCCTTAAAATATATTTTCTGTTCATCTTTTAGGTTACTGGGTTTGCTTTTATGAGCAGGAACTGAATTGAAAAATGAACAAAAGAATCCTAGTAAATACTGTACACCTAACAAAGTAAAGCACAGCATAGTTCCTCAGTCTATACTCATGTGGATCTGTTCTTAGGTATGATCTGAAGCAATATGTGTCTGAAAGGTTTTGTTTTCATTATTGAGAGCAGCTAAATGGTCTAAAAAAAGTATTGTCACTGCTACAGGTCTGACTTGGAGACTTAAAATAATACTCCTATATAAGAACCTCTTTCTCACTGATGGCTTAACACACGTATGAAAGTGCTCCATCAATGAATTACACAGAAAAAGAACTTATTTATTATTAACCTAGTCTAGAACCATATCAGCAGTGAGCTCTGTGTTCTGAGAAGGCCACTTGATCCAGATGAGGAACTGGTCATCTGCACATCATTAAAGATAAACTGTTGCAAGGCCAAAAACCAGGGTACCCAAAAGGCAAATTTTTTCTGTTATCTGATTGGCATCTAGACATATTCAGTAAGAACAGAAACAATTTATGCAATGGAAAGAAACAACTTTTTATATTAAAAAGCATTCTTTAACATTTTCCTTACAAGCCAAGTATATTTGGTATTTTCCATCTGCTTAAAGTGAGTCAGTTAAGCCAAAAGTTGTCAAAGTAGGTTGTGAGTGAGGAAAAACAGATGCTGAATTCTTTTCAGAGTAATAAATGCATGTTTTCCTGGTAAGCTCCTATACACGGTTCAAAAAAAAAAAGAATTGTAAGTAATAAGATATTTGGATTACTACAAACTTCTCCCACAAGGAAACTGAGGTGTCTGCCAGCCACTGCTCTGTCTGCTCCTCATTGAAGAAAGAGTTTGCAACCCTTTACTGGGAGAGCAGCTGCATGTTAGCAGGACTCAGGCCTGTTTTTCCCATCCTTGATACACCTAAGAAAATTGAGGTTTAGGCAATTGTTAAGATTCAGACAAGAAATTAACATGATCCTTTAACAAAGTCACCAAGCTGAGAATGTCTCCCATATCATAAGGTAAGTCAAGGACATAGCGCAGGCCTTGAGAATCCTAAGAATGTCTGCATCTTCTGTGGAAGGGGATGACATCTCACTAAATGTTGTCTGCTAAGTTACTGCTGTCATCAGTAACAAGGTAGTCCAGGTGTCAAGAACTGTGGTGTAAGCAAATGGCATGAACAAGCCTGAGAGCGCAAAGCATAATCCAAAAACTCTTTCTGAGCATGCAGAGATATTGAACAATGAACAGAAAGTAGCCCTGAACTTTCAAACACAGGCAGGTATGATCTGTTTCCTTAGTCTGTTCTGCATCATTCTCATTACTCAAATCAGTTTAAAATCCCATATGGAATTCTTCCAGCTAAAATATTTTGAATGGACACTAAATGAAGTATTTTTTCATCTCAGTTTCCAGGGTTGCTTAACTTAATTTTTCTTCAATGTACTTTAAAATTTAAATGTATAAAACTTTTATTCTTTCCTTCCCTTTTGGCCTTTCTCTTCCACTTCTTCTTTTCTTCATTATGTTACCTCTAATAATTATCTTTCTGGCTATTGTTCCATCATTTTCTAAGTTAGTTAAATCTGCAGTGAGCTGAAATCCTTCTGATTGAATTCATGAACATTATGTTCAAGAGGAAAACTGCCTGTCAAAACTCTGTATTTTTATTCTCACTGTAGTGCAGACTACTTTGATGACGTGTTTCAATCATATTCCCTATTAGCTATATACACACATTTCGTCCTGCTTCAGCTGTCAACAAGATTTTCAAGTGGAACCCACTGCATACTTGGAATACTTACCTCAGCTCTATACTTACAATTTTTCTGCAAGAGATTTGGAAAAAGGACTTGTTCAGGAAACCTGTAAAATCAACGATGCTTTGAAACAATTGTACAAAATGCGTGCTACAAAATTTTGAGACTTTTCTGAACTTAGACATAATTCCCATTGGATAAACTATAGTTCCATGGTTTAACCATAAGCTTGATTTTCTTTTCTAGGTTTTTTTTTTTTTTTTTTTTGGGTAAGGATTTATGTACTCTTTGGCAGAAGCAGCAAACAGTTTCGAGGTATTACCCTGCCAAGGCAAATCATAAATTATGCTTAAAGGAAAACCTATTACTGAGCTTCAATCATTTATTGCATAATGAATGTATATTTCAGATACAGTGAAACATTTATAAGGTTACTGAAAGTATAGCAATTAATAAAACATAGGTGAAGGCAAACAGCAGTGCATTTGGTATTTATGAGTTTACTGGTGATATATTATATAGGCTATTAAATATAGTTAAATATACTATCTTGTCCCACCCTCTCCCTGCTCAAAGCCCCAGACTCTTATTACATCATTACTGGAAGTAACTAAATAAATTTACGATGAATAATTCATTAACAAAACACTTAATTTACTATTAAAAAAATAAAGCATTTTCTGATTAAGATAATAGCAAAAATGAATATGGCACATCATAAAGGTCAGATTACAGATCTCAAGTGGTCTTTTTTGGTTGCAGTTATGATCACATTCTTCCTCCAAGCTGAGAAATGTCTGTTCATATTTCATACACATTCACTGAATAGAAGTAGCCAGGTCTGCCCTGCTATAAAGTTCTGAAATTAGGTAAGACTGGGAATGCTCCCATCGTCCATTTCTTTTTTTAGTAATTCACATGTTTTGGTCTCATGAATGTGGTTTGTGAATCTGTATGAGAACATTGGTATAAATAATAAATTAAACAAAATAATTATTGTATTGAGTAAGAGTATAACAAATATGGTTTTGCCTGTATGAAAAAAGTATGCAATGGATCAAATACTTTTAATGAAGATGATATATGAAACATATTGAATATCCATGTATCTACTGTTTCTGCACATTCAAGAAACGGTGATGATAGAAATTGGATGCAGGGATCATTTTATTTAAAATGAACAAATAAAAATTGACACCCAATTACAAAAGCAGAGTGCAATGATTGACAGTTTGTCACCAAAAAGTTAAGTTCAGAACAAGCTTTTATGCAACATAAGAAAACATTGCAGCTGCTGGGGCAAAGCCTACCTGAGGGCTCACGCAAAGGAGATTTTGACAAAATTTGCCCATTTATAACTGATTTGATCATTGAAATATGAGCTGAAAAACAATGAAGCAACACCAAAAAGATTGCCACACAACCAATGCAAGCTTTGCAGTTGTGTAAGACATCTGAAACAGGGGAACAGCAGATGACAAAAACCCTGGTGACAGCTGCTGACTGGCTGCAGATCAGGAATCACAGAGACTGGCCCTGAGCCATGTCCTCAGTGCATACTGGATACCTGACATGCAACATAACAGCAAAACCAGCATTTCCTCAGCTAGGGACCCATGTCAACAAATGTCCAACACTGTACTAAGGCAAAGCCTGCATTGCAGCTCTAGTGTGTGGAGGTCACCACTGTCCAGCTGTTTGAGTGTCCTGGGCCTGTCATGCTGGACTGGGCTCTGCTGGTCTGTGGGGCAGTGGCTGGTTCCTGTGAGTGTGGTGTGCATGAGTGTGTCTTACAACAAAAATCTTAGGAGAGGAATTGCAATTCACTCACTGTACCCATTGTGCTTAGGAAATTCTGATGTCTGATTGTCACTTATCTGCATAAGCAAGACAACTAAGCAATGTTGTTTTGCTTATGCAGATATACCACCAACACTCTCTGTGACAGATTTCATAAAAGCATTACATACATGCTCCAGAAGAAAATATGTGATATTATTTCTCCATGTGGTAGAAGAAAATCTGTGTTTAAAAAGAAGCAGATTTTTTTTTTAAAAAGAAGCATTTCTCATTGATTGGAAGCAGATTTATTGCAGTACATACGAAAAATGTCTGAGAGCACTATAGACAAAAAGCATGTGGGGGTTTCTCCTTTTTACACAAAAGAAAATAAATATAGTACAATTACAGCTGCATATGAAGCCACCTGAAAGTAGTTTCTAAGTTTAACTGTAATGTGAATCATTCTGTTGTATGCAGGTCTTTAGGATAACCATTGCAAGACAAGTCATTGTGGTCAAACATTCCCTAAGTACAAGCAAAGGGCAGTAACCTGTAAGAACTTATTCTTTTAACAAGGAATTACCTGTAGAAGAAGAAATGTTACATGTTCTGCTACATATCAGAAGAAATGCTTCATGTTCTGTAACATATGGGGAAAATCATCACAATCTTGTGTGTATACCTCCCCTAAGAAAAACAAGGACAACCTTCAGGCTTGCTGTAATGGCTAACTTACAGGGCTCAATTCAGTGCTTTACACTGCTGCCCCCCAAATGATGTGAGAGAGGAAAGATGATGAAGTCCAATTATGACTAAAAGCAGGAAGTTATACATAAAAGTTCACTAGAATTGCACAACTGACACATGAGACAGTATAGCAGATGGTGAACAAAAACCCTCTTCACACAATATTTTGGGTTTGAATTTAATTGCTGGAAATCTAGCCAATACAACTGTTTATCAAAAATGTGCAGTGACTGTAAGAGAAGATAAGTGTGATAATTATGAATGTGCTTGTCTGTGATACTTCAAAGGAGGACCAGATCATTGAGACTTTGCCAACAACCACTGCTGCACAACCCTGCTCAGCATCAGGTCTTCTTTCATATAAGGAAAGGCAAGCATCTGGGGAATTTAACTTGAGCTGTACTTTCTATATGGAGAGAACAGAAGCAAACACTTATTTCACACTGTGGTGTTTGGCTTATAAGCAATTCTTGGTGTGCCAGTAGTAACAAGCATAAATGTAGAGTCAATATTGTAAAGCAGGAAGAAGTGAATGCTGACATGTTTACAGCATACCAGACTGTATTTGAAGGGTTTGGGTATGTTCCAGGAAAACAAACCATAAAAATGAACTCAAATGTTGCACTAGTAAGAAAGAACTGGAGAAAGTAATGGTGACATTACAAAGAAAACTAGAAACACAGCTAAGCTCTGTTGGAGAGCTGCAAGTTAGAGAGTTTCAGAGACTGAAATGCGATTGCTGATAGATCTGAAAGGACTCAGATAAAAATGTTTGGGTCCTTGTAAACCTAACTGTGCCTACAAGATAATAACAGTCTTTGCATATTACTGGAGAAAAAAAATCAGTAGAGAATAGAAAATTATTTACACATTTATGCAGTAGTAATGGTTTCAGTAATTCTATTGGCCAAAAAATCAGAAGCAGAAAGGAATCTGCAACTGTACACTCTTGAAATTTTTTTAAGAAAAATGCTGGTTTTCTAATCAACAATTAGTGATTAGTGACATCATTCCAGTCTTTTACAGAGATGAATACAGAGACAAATAAAATCATTCATCAAAATGTCAATACATGAGAAAGTACAGGAGGTGCTAATACTTGCTTTTTAATAATTGAACACAAAGGGGATTTTGGCTTGTTTCCTCTAACAGAGGATTCAAATTTCATATTGAACCAAACTTTCTAATAGTGTAAACCACGTCTTTACTAGTATTTTACAACTAGGCTGCTTATTTCTCAGTACTTGTAATGCATATTGAACACAGGTAGCCCAAAAAACATAAACCTGTAAAAGAAAGGAAAATACAGGGTTGTGTTTGGCTCTGGTCAACTTCACCAGTATATCTATAAGAAAGAGATGAATGAACATGTGAATTAGATGTCACTTGGTGTCACTTTTAGAAAATCTTTGATAAGCAGTGCTTTACCACCAATATAGAGAAAGCAAGTTACCACTACAGAAATGCCAAATGAAAGCTGGATACAAGCCATGAAAGTGTTCAAAGGCAGCAGATGTCTTTTTCAGAGCATATTTGGATTACAGAAAAGACTTGAGCATGGAAGTCAGATCATAGAGAATGTTTGCATGAACAGTTGGGACACATTGTGCTATATTGTGTGTCACCTTGACTGATCTTTGATCTTTGTTTCCCCTTGATGTGGACCACTATGATACAGAGCAAATATTGGCCAAGTGACACTTCAGCCACAATAAATATTAAAACAATATTATAAAGCAGTTGTTTTTGTAGAGCTCCATACGAGAAAGATAGAGCTACCTCAGTGGTTATCTTCCAGTGTACTTTCATAGAGACTGTCCAGTGAGGACATACCTGTATTTTTCAAACGTTGCATTTTACAGTGAATGAAAAGCATAAAGGCAGCAGGTCAGCAGCGGTTACCTAGCTCGAGAGAGAAACAAGTGTGCAGATGCACACCAATACACTATTCACTGTTTTCTCCCCATGTTTATTTCTCTCTAACACTTAGAATGTCCTAGGTTTCACCTTGAAGATCTGTCATAATATCTTTCCTGTATTCTGTCATCATGTCTGGCCCACATCAAACTGTACTCATGGTTGGCCCATATCTAAGTCTGTAGCATAAGTAAGCACTCTAGTTGCTTCATTCGTCTGCGTACTAAGTCCATTAATAGCATGTAATATTAAACAGAACCATCACCAAATTCCTACTCTCCATTTCAGAGGTGACCTCAGATCATGGGTCTTCCCCAGTTTATACAGAACTTTCAATAAGTCTTCATTACTTTCCTTGGCTATCAACTTCACTCTACTGTTGTGTCCAGAAAATAATGCCTGTCTATCAGGTTCATGATATCCTCTTCTAAGACTGTTCAGCTTTATAACATCGCTTCACACCGTGTCTCTCTGAGTTTAAATTACTATAAGGCAACAGTTTGGAAACATCTTTATGGACCTAAAATGCAAGAATGCAGAAATTCCAGCAAGGATGAAGGGATGAAGTGCTTACAATAATGATCTAAATGATCTCACTAATGTATTTCTTAGCAAGTGTGTAGAGCAAAAATTAAATTGTATTTACTTATCATTATAATTTCCTCTTTCAGTGTGATTCTATTGCAAAGAAAATGTCCAAATTGCTAAAGAAAGCTAGTTTTGTTTTTTCTCACTTTCTAATATATTGAATTATAGATCAGAATTGTACTCAAGTATTTGACAATCCCAGGAGGACAACTGCAGGATAGCAAGGGTAAAGTTTCAAAATAGTGTGTATGACATGGGAAGCTAATGACCTCCAAAATAATACAGGTGCAATTAAAAAGTTTCACTGTATCCTCCTATTATTTTTGTACACCAAAGTAGCCAGTATTTTATGCATTACTTTATGCAAATTTGTGCTTGACCTCTTTTACTTTACTGTAGCTGGGAGTCAAATGCATAGGCCAAAGTTTCTAGAAGTATATGCATAACAGTCTATATCTGATTTCTGGTGTTTCTCCTGTGATTTTTGTATGTTAAATGAATTAAATTGCTGCTTACATTCTCTTTGTCTATAAATAAAGCTAGTAAGATATAAAAAACACTGTAAGAATTTATTCAAAAGTAATTAGTTAACAATGCCTGTTGTCTTTTTAAAAATATTTATTAGTTTCAGAGGGTTAATGGTGTCATACTGAACAGAGACATAGAGTGATTGTGCCAATATTATCAAGGTCAAATTAGGTGCTATTGACTCCAACATGGTTTTTGACACAATGCAACCTGACTAATAAAATAAAAAACTAATTTTAAAAATAATTTACCTCCTGTAGACCTTAAAATGGATTTTACTAATGAAAACGAGCATGTTTTTTTCCTGATAGGTGAAGCAAATGAGACTGTGGAAGCAAGTGTATGTTGACAAGGGCAAACAAAATGTCCAATGAGATGGTCTATCCAATTAGAAGTAATTTTGAATGTTGTCCCTCAGTGTTTAAACACAAGGGGTTTAGACTGCAGCCCAAACAAATAAACCTATAAACTGTTTATTTAGCGAGATGTTCATTAACAAGTCTACTCACTAGAACTGTTCTCTAATGACCAAAAATGTTGCTAAAACCCATGAGAGAAAAGTGCTCTATATTATTTTCAGCTGGCATTTGAGAGAGACTAAGAATACAGTGAACTCTGATGTAGATGCAGAAGCATCCAGCACAGTTCTTCAACCTGACTTTGGCTGCACAGAACAGCTAACAAGCCACAGGCAGAAACATCCACCTGCAGAGATATATTTTTACAATCCCAGCTTCATTTACTTTATTAATATTTTAGCTAGGTTTTATTTTAAAAAAGGAATTTCAGGGAACTGAACCAGAAAATGTATCAGAAATCCTTCAGAGGATGAAAGGGCAAGAGCTACAGGGTCCTAAGTATTAGCAGCTTATAGAAGCCACATCTGCATAAAAAGGAAACAAAGCTGACACACATAAAATAAAATACATGCTACATACTATATATGACATATACCCACAAGAGTATTTTGGTTTAAATCAAACCAAGTGGTATAAACAAGTAGGAACCAAAGTTTCAGGGTTTGGTTCTTTGAATAGCGTGCATACCTGACAACAAATATTTAAATCCCCATTAAAATATTAGTGTTAAAATGGTTTCCACTAAGGAGGGCAAAGATGCTCTGTACGATGATTTTCACACTTGAGAATAAAGTAAAAGGAATCCTCCAGAGACTTTAAGTCCAGCCTGTTAGTATACAGAATGGATAGGAGTCTGCAAGATGGGTAGGAAACTGCTAACAGGTTGCACTCAGTGGGGGGTTATCAGTGTTTTTTACTCAGGCTGGCAGTCTGTAACAACTGGCATTCCCAGAGATGGCCCCCATGTCACTCAGCTTTTGCCCTGGATTGGATTGGAAGCACCCTCACCAGACTACATGGTGAAGTGGACACATCACTCAGGAGAGCCAATCCTGCAGAGAAAGCCAGACAGAAGAGTGAGCTATCAAGAACAGTTGGAAGTTTAAGACAGACAAGTGAAAAGCCTGTACCTAGGATGACATAACCAAAGAGCTCAGTATAAACTAGGACTGTGGGTTTGGGGAGCAGCCTTGCTGGGAAATCCTGGTAGACAACCTGAATAAACATAGATCAGTGTGCTACTGCAGCAACAAAGACAGAACTGATCCTGATCTGCATCCCTAGGGACATTATTAGCACAGGTAGAAATGGGATTATCCCAATCTTCCCAGTGTTTATCAGACCACACCTGGAATATAATTTCCAGCCCTAGTCCCCACAATTCAAAAAAATCACGGACAGAAGAAAAGGGTGCAAAGGAAGGCCACAAAAATGATTAAATATAAGAAAAAATTTTTTTACAGGGAGAACAATCCTTCACTCGAACAAGATCTCCAGGGGCATCTCAGTGTCCCTATCTCCTGAGATTTTCCAAATGTGATTGAGCATGGTGCTGGCTAGTTCAATAAGAGCCCTATTGTTCCATGAAGGTTGGACTACATGAACTTTTGAGTCACTTCCAACCTGGGCACTTTTATGACTCTCTGATTTCATGACCTTTTCATAATCAGATTTGGACATTTTTGTCCGCATGATTTCTTGTCAGGTAAGTAAAGTCAAGTAAGTAAAATAAAATATGCAAATGTAGGGCATATGAAAAAAGAGAAAGGAGACATGGTTCTATTGCTAGTGCAAACAATGTCTAAAAAATTGTGGCTGACAAAGTCTTTCAAAGATTTCTTCATCATACAGTTCTACAGATCATTTGAATTAGGATGAAGTCTCATAATATGAGATGCCTATCTCAGTTGGGAAGCCATAATTTATTGCCAGAGTTGACAAAGAAAAACTTTCTGAACACTCTCTTAACTTTAACTTTTTAATGATTTTTTTTTAACCTGGCCACTTTTCAGTAGCTTCAAAAGAAACTTGAACAAGTTGTTCTAAAGGAGAGCTTTGCATTGAAGAAGACTGGTCACACCATTACATGATCAAGGGCAACATTTTTTTATTTGCTCCCATTTCCCCATTACCTGACAATTTAGTAGCTCCTTATTGTAACATGTCCAAATTGAATTTCAGGTCCATCGATGGCTAGCCACACAGAGGCCAAGTAGCTAGCTTTGGAGCTAAAAGCATAGTCCACTCCTGCCTGCTAGAATGTCTAACTTTTCATGTTAGCATGTTTTCAACCTAAGCTAAACTCTCCTTGCTCTGACACTGCAGGTTTAGACTCACAGAGGATGCTTGTGACCACAGAGAACCATTTGCAAGACAATGAACAACTTCTAAAGGATCGAATCTGCTGCTTAGGGCAGTATCTCCTTACCTTTCAGTTACTGAAGATGAGAATTACTTTATATAAATCACTGGCTAGATTTAGCTCATATAGGAAAAAGGCAATCACGGGATGCATAATTGAAAGAATTGTAATTACATTAGATATATAAAAGGCTGATCTCATTGCTAATACCAGCTTTTTCTTTGCACATCAATGCTTTGCCTTTGTGGACATCCTTTCATATTAAATTGGAGAGATTGCTAATGCTTCAATTTTGTTTATTATATTCCAGATTAGTTGAATAGAGTGTTGTATTTTGTTAGTTGCCATGAGAAATGCAGCCTTCAGAATTCTTAAGTCCTCTCTCAGAAACAAAAAAAAAAAAAGGGCTTTGAATGACTTCTTGATTGATTAGAAGGGGTGAATCCAAACTTGAATTCTGATCCTTGCAAAACCATGTATCTGGTAAGCACACTGCACATTCATCCCGTGTCATAGTGTGGAAACAAAGCTGAGGTATTAGAACTCTTGAGAGATCTCCCAGTTCAGACTACTCTCTGAAAGTTCTGAAGCTGTGTCAAGTACACATTCTATAAAAATGAGGGGGTTTTAGTTTGAATTATTTGTCTTGACACCAGCTCCTCTTAAAAAAACTTTAAAAAAATATTTTGGTGATTTTTAACTCCTTCCCTCCCTTCCTCCCTTCCCTCTTCTTTTTGTTCCTCCCTTCCTTCCTTTCTCCCTCCCTCCAAAGGACTCACCAGCCTCCTAGAAAAACTGTTAATTGATTTGCTGAGAAAGAGGTAGGTACACCTGATTATCCACATAATCTTTTCCCCACTCCTACCATGTCCTTCTCCTCCACTATTAAAATCAAGGTCTGCAAGTTCATTCTTTCACCTGTCCCCTCAGACACACAGGATCTGTCAGTGCTGCAGCTGCTCATGCCTACCATACTGAATTTAGGCCTGAATTTAGGCCTTAGTCTTTTATCTTGTTTTTGGTTATCTGATGCCTGGCATTCTTCACTAATATATACATATACATATATAGACTTTTCTTGGCTCTCTTTCATTTTAGGAGTTCATAAATGGTAAGTTCACCAGCTGCATAGATTTCTCTTTTTAGAAAAGGAGACATAAGGAGAGACAGAAGAAAAATATAAAAGAAAGGGTAGATGTACAGTACATGCATACAAATTCTTGATTAACCCTCTCCTAGGAATAAACTTGGCTCAGTGTGTTTTACCTTAGTAAATTACTTTCTCATCTATTTGTAATTCTTGCTAGAATATACTTTCATCTTCTGAAAGCACCAAGTCTGAATTCCAGCCTTTTGTTGATCATTTGGATGCACACGTAGAAATGCTATAAACTCAAACAAAATTCCTCACCCACGACTCTTTTTTAACCCCATGAACTCCATGTCTGAAGTTAGGAGTATCAGGTTCTTTACTAAGATAAATATTCATTGATACAAAACTTATCTGTTATGTGACTTCCTCTCAGCTGGCTCCAATATGATGTGCCTTGTCTTCCTATATGTCCTCAGTTAACCGATATTTATTGTTCCTCAAATCTTAAAACACTGTTTGACTCAGAACCCCAGAAAGTACCCATTTTAAAATTTCCTTCCTCCAAAGAAAGCATTTTGATTTTTTTGTCTTTTCTTAAGCCAAAGAATTCTACACTTTGCTATTCTCATTGCAACAAGGAGAAATGCAAGCTTATTCTGAAAATAGACTTAATAATACTGCAGTGCAAATCTGCTCAAAAGATTCTGTTTAACACTGAGATTAACTGACTGAGATCCAGTTGAAACAATTAGTGAAAATGACTGCATATGTGCTGAAGATATAAATGGTTAAGTCAAAATAAATAACAAATAAATAACACAGTCTTTCCCCACAGGATTTTTATTCTTTTCATAATAACATTATCCTGGGCATTTTCAATATATGTTATAATCCGATTGAAAAAAAAAAAGGCATTATTTTCTTATCAGTGTTTTCACAGTTGACCTGTGTGTGTCCCAGTCATAGCAGTCAGTTCTGGCTCTTTGTCACAAGCACAAGTGAGTAGGCACTAATTTACTTTTTCTCATGTGAACTGTTCTCTTCTAAGATGCATGTAGTTTCTATGATCTGAAAAATCTTCACTGATTACAAATCTCTACCCTTAGAACATCAGCTCTAAATGAGCAACAAAGCAGACTGGATACTTCCTGAGAATTTTAGCACTATCCAAAAGAATTACAGGTGAAATTAAGGTACTCTCCATATCAAATCATATTCAGTATTGGAACTGTTCAGTTGTACTCAACCTTGTAATGAGAATGCTTCTATGCCTTTTAGAAGTAGACTTTTAAAGCACTTGAGCCCAGGAGATTACAATAATTCAAACAAGCAACAGAACAAGCAAACAATAAACCAAACAACCAAACAAAACCCCTCAGGAAGGTCAGTGCACATTTTAACCCAGTGTAGCCAGAAGTGCAATTCTAAAGCCTATTCATAGGGTCCTCCTTCTTTCCCTTTTTGAAGATGGGCATAACGCTGGCTTTCCTCCAGTCATCAGGCACCTCTCCTGTTTCCCATTATTTTCCAAAGACGATGGACAGTGGCTTAGTAACAACATCTGCCAGCTCCTTTAGCACGGTCAACATCATGGCCCATGGATTTAAGGGTGTTGAGTCTGTCTAGCTGATTTCTAGCCCAACTTTATGACCAAGGGGAAATCTTCCTTTCTCCAGCCTTATTCTCTCAATTCTCTTAGTTGGGATTCATGATGGCCAGCCTCATCACTGAAGACAGAGGTAAAGAAGGCATTCAGTCATTCTGTCTTCTCTGTATCTTCCATCACCAGAACATCCACAGATTCAGCAGTGGTCCCAGATTTCCCCTATTCTTCCCTTTGATGTTGATGTACTTGTAGAAACCATGCTTGTTCTCCTTGATATCCTTTGCTAGACTCAATTCCAAGTGGGCCGTGGCAGGGATGGCCCTGTCAAATCCCTGTATATTTTGAGGATGTTCCTACAGTCCTGTGTAGCCTGCCCCTTTTCCCATATTCCATAAATTTCTTTATTTGTTTGAGATTTACTGGAATTCCCTTCTCACCCGTGCAGGTCTCCTGGCCCTTTTGTCTGATTTCTTACTCCTGGGGATAAACTGGTCTGGAGCTTGGAGGAAGTGATGCTTGAATATTGACCAGCTGTCTTGGACCACTTTCTTTTCTAAATCCCCATCCCAGGGGATTCCTCTGTGCAGGTCTTTGAAGAGGCCACAGTTAGCTCTCCAGAAGTTTAGGGATCTAGTCCTGTTTTCTGCTTTTTTTGTTTCCATGCAGGATCCTGAGTTCCCCCATCTCATGGTCACTACAGCGAAGGCTCCCTCCCCAGACCTTCAGATCTTCAACCAGTCCCTCCTGGTTTGTTAGTGCAGGGTCCAGTAACACACATTTCCTTGTTGGCTCTTCCACACTTGTATCATCAGAGGTCTGCAGGAACTTCCTGGACGTTGTGTGCCAAGCCATGTTGTCCCTCCAACGAATATCAGGGAAGTTGAAGTCTCCCAGGAGAAACAGGGCCTGTGACTCTGAGGCTACTTCCAGCTCTTCCCAGGAAACCTCATACACTTTCTCCTTCTTACTACAGGTGGCCTGTAGTAAGCATCCACAAGAGTCACCCATATTAACCTGTCCCTCAATTCTTACCCATAAATTTTCAACTCTTTTGTCCGCTTCTGCAAAGAATTCAATAAATTCCAATCCCTCTCTCACATTTCCTTCTGTTCTTTTTTTCCTTTTCACTTGTCTGGATTTTTTATCATTCTTTCTTTCTCTTTCTCTTTCTCTCTTTTGTTTCTTTTAGTTCCTCCCTTCCTTCCTGCCTGCCTGCCTGCCTGCCTGCCTGCCTGCCTGCCTGCCTGCCTGCCTGCCTGCCTGCCTGCCTGCCTGCCTGCCTGCCTGCCTGCCTGCCTCTCTCCCTCTCATTTTACTTTTCTATATTTAATATCTATATTTTACTTAATTTCTCTTTCTCTTACTCTTTTTTCACAGTTATGTAATAAGTTCTAGATATACCATAATTAAGACCCTAGAAACCTTCTCAATGAAAACTTCATTGAAAGTCAATTTTAAGCGAAATTTATTCAGTAACTTGCTTTAGTTTGTAAGCACATCACATGTATTACTTTTCACAAATAAAACCAGACACAGCTACCAATTTATAAATGTGAATGTACACATTACAACTTCCTGCAACTGTACAACAAAGCTATCTAGACTGGAAAAACATGCTTGAGTCCCGTCAGTTTGTTAAAGAAGAAATGAGGTGTAGATATATCAGAAGAGAAATTACCATGCTACAAATAGCACCTGTGAGGAATTGAAGCAATAGTATGAAAATATTAAGCAAAAGAAATGAGAAGTATTTCCTATTTTTTTGTTTCAGCACAGCACTGCTAATCTATAATGTAGAAACAATTTTAAAAAGTCCAGTGCTCTTAAACTGTACTCCAAATCAGAATATGTATGTTTTAACCGAAAGCATGTACCATTTTCTGCAATGATGATTGAGTATTGCACTAAATTTTTAAGGATAATGCTTGTGAAAAAAAAAAAAAGAAAACAGTTCAACAGTTTACATTACTTACTCATGACTGGACTTATTTCAAGACATTTTCCATGAAAGATTTAAAGATTTCCATATGTTCCAAACACATAAGACTTAAAAAGTAGAACCAATCAGCCATCAAGAAATCACCACTAACCTGAGCTGAAGGACATCAACAGACAAATGCAGTCAGAAGACATCATACATGTCCAACATATCAATCAACATTCAACTTAACATGATACCACAGTGGGCGAAGATACTAGTAATGTGTCTTATCATCAATCAATATACCTTCTACGTTGGTAAGAAACAGCGAATAAGAGATATTTCTGTTTATAGACAATATTCAGGATGTGCTAGGATAAACATAGCTTTCATATTTCCTGACTGTCCTCATGAAACTGTTTCTAAATAGAGATAAGTCTTCATGGATGACCTTATTCCTTAAAAACCATGAGCTCTTTTCACAGTGTACACTGTAGCTGTAATGCTTATATAAAGTCCTTTGAGCTAGCAGCAAGGCTTTCATTAGATTTTTTAAGTAGTTTTGATATTTTTTTCCCTGTTGCTAGAAATACTGATAATACATATCTATGAGACAAGTCATTCAAAAAAGATGTCATATTTGTCCTGGATAACAGTGATGTGAAAAGAAGAGAAAGCTTGTCAACATCATTCCACTTCCATTATGTTAATTCCATATTGTTTTATAATGTTTTTAATTTAAGCCACCTCCTGAAAAAAATCTTTTAGAGCAGTGCAAAAATTTGGCACTGCGCCCTCTCCTTTCTAAGATCTGTTCAAGCAAAAGTTCCGCATACATGCACTTTAATTTTGATGCCCTGCTCTTTGTTTGCAGCATGGATTTGGAAAGATTAGGATATTCAAAACTAGACTAATCTTCTTATGCTTATATTTAGTGATGCGTTAATGGCTGTTCATGATCATTTTGGGAGAACTCTACCAAAACGCTTTCTAGATTTACAGATTAAACTGAATTTAACAGAGTGCTCGGTGGTGACTCCATTTGACTTTAATTGTCTTATTCTCAGTGTGTCACTGACATTAACTTGTTTGTCTTAAATGACCTTTAACACTTTTAGGAAAACAACATCCGTCTCTCCATGGTTGCCTTGCCCACATTTATTCTAGCAACAAAGTCAGTTCTAGAGTAGAGACAATTATTTTTTCAGTTGGGTTCCAACCAAATGGGCCACGTAGATTTCTGTCTCATTCCATGGCTTCCAGGTGAGAGGAGCAAGAAGTACACATTCTCCAGAATAATTAAAATCTAACGCCTCCTGAAATCAAGGTCTTCCAAATAAGGGATCAAAATATTTGAAGACAAAAGTGCCAATCACATTTTCCTAGTTTCCCTTCAAAATCCAAAGCTGAATATGATCTGTGGGCCAAGTATTTGTCGGCAACTATGAAACTATTATTTATTTATTTGTCTCATGCTTTAGCTCTAGCAGGCATAGTGGGCATCTTACTGCTTATAAGCTAAAGGTTAAGGATGACGAAGAAGATTTAAAACAAAATTTTTTTAGACCTACAGGAAATTTGTTTTTGTTTCACAGCTGTCTAACTTCCCCGTGTTGCAGAAAAACCAGGCATGGTAGTACACTTAGAAATTTTTTTTGTTGCAGTCTGCTTGATATCTTCATAAAAAAAACCAAAAACTAAATCAACTGTTCCAAACATCCATAGTAACTGTCTTTCACTCAAATAACTCTTATATACTGTTGCTGACAACTTATTTTTCTTATTTTCCCATTTTCCTAAAAAAACCCAACCCCAAAACCCCAAAACACTATAGCTGTGATGACTGTAGAATTGAAGCCCACATTGTCTCATAATGATTTAAAGTTGGTTGAAAGCCCACTGGCTTCTTCTGTGACTGAATTGTCATCCTCCCATAATTTTGAGTTCAAGGGTGTCACAGCATCTTTTGAAGCAGCATAATACTGTCAGAGACTGACAAATTATCATGCAGGCCACAGTTCTGCTTAGGAAAGCACTCAGCTTCTCCCTTATTAACATTCCAGATAAGGAAACACCTTTGCTTCTGATTTGCTTAAACCACACCAGCAGGCAGTGCACTAAACTCTTCAAAGGCAGCTGCCCTTAACCTTTTATGTTTCAGTGCTTTATAATTCCTTTCAACTAAACTTAAAAGTTCCTGCTTACTTCATTGCCAGTCCCAGGGCAGGTTTGATACATAGCATTTCAGCCAGAATCTGTTTTGCCCTTCACAACTATTGACTTTTCCTATAAGGTTGCAATTCTTCTGAGAATATGTGTACACGTAGAAACACACATGAAGACACACACGTGTCACAGATTTACAGCACCACGGCGTTGTATCTTACCTCAAGAGACAGCCCACTCCTGCTCCTTTTCAGAGCAGGGTAAGCTACAGCAGGTCGCCTGGGGAGGGACATGTCCAGGAAAGTTTGAGTATATCCAAGGATGAGAGTTCCTCAGCTCTGCGAAACCTTTGCCTGAGTTTGACCCTGCCATTACAATAAAAATGGGGTGTTTAATGTTTCACTGGAATTCTGGGGTTTTTTTTTCAGTTTTTGCTCTCCTCTTATCACTAGACACCACTGAGAAGAGACTGGTTTGCCCAATATAATATTTATATATTTTTATGATCTCTCTGAGCCCATTCTTCTTCAGATTAACTCTCCCAGTGCTCTTAGCCTCCCACCCCCTACTCCCTGCCCCCCTTCCCGCATGACAAATGCTCCAGTCCCTTCAACATTGTGATCCTCTGTTGGCCACACTTCAGTATGCCAGTTTTTCTCTGGGAAGCACAGATCTTAATACAGCCCATGGGTGTGGCAGATGTGGGAATCCATAAAATCAGAAGGTTTGGGAAAAGCTGCAAAAGGCAGGCCTCAGAGACAGCAGAACTGTGATTAGAGCTAACGAGTAGCCATAAGATTGGTCAGCAGAAAAATTATGTAAGAAGTAAGTAAGAAAAGTAAGGACAAATAGAACAATGATCTGTGTATTAATGCTTGTCTAGAATAACTCTCTAAGCTGCAGAAAAGTATATATACCAACATATTCGGAAGTTCTAAGCTTAATAATGTAGCTTTGTGCATTGTGTTTTAAGGCTTACAAGCAGGTATTGTATTTGAAATAAGCAATCATTTTTATAACCAAAGGTATGTGTGCTTATAGTGGTCGGATGGAGCTACTGTCAATATGCTTTTGCTTTGTGTGACTGGTCAAAAAACTTTTAAACTAAGTTGTATCATTAAGTTCTTGGTCTGCTGCCTGGTATGTGAGCTGCTGGCATCTTCCCATTGTCATAACCATGTGATGAGACTGATGCTGGAAAATAAACAGCTCAAGACGCATTCCTAGCACTCCTGTTCCATTTGTGATTTGTACATAGCCCCTGGCTGGCAGTAGCAGAGACATGGCAGAGAACAAGAATAAAGTCCCTTGATCTGCAGACAATGGTCTTCCTGAAGAAGCCCACAGGACTGCTGGCCTTCTTTTTGGGGACAGACAATGGTCTTCCTAAAGAAGCCCACAGGACTGCTGGCCTTCTTTTTGGGGAGGGCAAAATGTTTGATCATTGTCGGTGTGGTCTCCACTGGGATTATTTGTCACATCACCTTCCTATTTACTGAGGTGTGGCATACTGCCCTGTAGTTCCATGGATTCTTCTTTTCACTGTTCTTGGAAACTTGCATTCCTCAAGTCCTAGGATGATGTATATACTGAGGGATAAGGATAAAATTCCCAGATGTGGAAATTCCATGGTGCAATAACAGTGTTTTGTGGACATAGCTCAGGCTGTTAAGGATGTTCTGGTTGGTGGGGAAGTAGACTCCTTCACTCCTCTCCCCAGAAAATTCAAGATGGCAGCTCTGAAGAATTAGTCATCTTTTGTAAATGCAATCACATATGTGGACTTGAAAGAACCATCTCCTCTCACTTCTTTATGATATTAAGTACACTCCTAAAAGTACATGTAAGGTAGCATGGATTATGCAGGTTTCTTAATTTCTCAGCCAAGAAAAATCCTCTTCAAACTGTAATTGACATTACAGTGTTTTACAGCTGACTACAGATTTTTCAGTTCCAATATACTGCTGTCAGCACAATTTTTTCACCTTTCACACTTTTCATGAAACCTAAGTCCTGCTGCTTCATTTATTTCCATGCCTGTGGAAATAAAAGTGGCAGGTCTGGGTGCTTTTCGATCACAATTATGACCTAAGGGAGCTGAAAGGAACAGAGGACTGTTTTTTGCATTTTGGGTTTTTTTTGAAGTCATGGTATTTATGAACATAACAGTTGGTATCAAGGTTGGTATCAGATTTTATGTTAGGGAAACTATAGTAGTTCTATACTTGGAGGAATGAATGAAACCTCACTTGCTAGACTGTGGCCACACTCTCTGGTGTCTGATAGTGTGTCACAGCTGATAGACTTATTTTCTTTAAGTTAGATTATTAGTAGCTTCTCTGCTTTATGAGGCTATTATCTTTCTTAATAATGCTTCAGTGCAAGCTATTGCTTTAACCAAGGGAATATTTCTCATTCATTTGTTTTCATTAACTCAGATTGAATTCTACAATCTTTTGTCAAGTTTCAATGGAAATGGATTTGGAAAAGGATTCAAAAGAAGGAAAAAAAGAAGGAGGCTACATTCATAATATGAAGGGAAAAAACAGTTTCAAATTTGAACTACAGGTTCTGCCTAAGGAAACAAAGTTAGAAAATTACACACCTCTGCCTAGAGCCTCAGTTCAGGGGGTAAATGTAAGTAAACGATGTGATGCTATGCATGAACAGAGAGCATTTTTGGAGTGAGAGAGGGCAGGTCTTCTCTTCCATATATTCCTACTTTGTCACTTTTGTCAGCTTCTGAAGGATAAAAAGAAATAAGCAATAGGCTTTAGACCATGCCTTACTCCTAAGTAGTTGAAAAGGGCTTTCCATGCTTATGGACTACAAATGGATATTGCACAGGCTCAGGTCTTCCATCTTCCCTCAAACAAACACAATCAGAGGACATTAGAAGCGGAGAGCTTTCATGGCAGGTCTGATTTTTGGGTATACATGAAAACAAGTTTCAGTATACATGGGTACACAAGTATATGTTCAGTTGTGTTCTGAACACAATTATTTCATGATTATCCTCAGAGAAACATCAGCTGAACTCACAATAAACACTTGCAGACAGTACCTTAAAACTTCCAACACTGCTTCTTGGTGTTTGCTTTTCCTAGAAAGAAACAATTCTGTCGTGCAGGTGGGTCATAGTCATGACAAATAATCTATATCCTTTCCAGTCATGTCTTTCAGCTGCCTATATTCAGTTTATTGTATCATCTAGGTATGCTAAAGTCTATAAATATTGCCTGTAAGCTGGGAACAATGCTATTTTCTCTGAAAAATATGAATGTGGGTAGCGTCAAGATCTTATATTTCTCCACTGGATATCCCGTACTGATATCTATCTCATCTTTACTACTTCTGATGCTAGAATTCCAACTTTAGTAAAAGGAATACCTATTTGAAATTTTGATCAAGCTCTCTTTTCTTCAGTAGTTTATATTGCTGACACTAACTTCAAGACACTTCAGAAACACAAATAAACACTTCTATAGTGAAGAACAAGACAAAAAACCCCCTCCACAATATAGGAGAGGTACCAGATAGTTCTAGCTGCTGTCTAGTGGGACTTTAAATAGATGTAGATTCAAACCCACCCAGGCAAGAAATGACAATCCACAGCCAGAGTAAATTGCTTTCCAACACATATTATTGATAAGGGGTCTGATGAAATTCCAGACTTTTCCTGGTGGCTTCCATGCCACCATGCCTTCCAACCTCAAGTCACAGCCTAAATCGGCAAGAAACATTAATCTTTCAAAAATTAAAACAGGAAAAGACATTTAAGCATTGTTTTTATGTCCAAGGCATCAGAGTAGAACCTTGTATTTGCTGTTCATATGACCAAAAATAAGTTCAATGTCAGATCAGGTCTGCTGAAAATCTTAGATTCAGCTCTTTGGAAGGCAATTTACTAGGTCAAAGAAACATGCAGATTTTTCTTAGTTATACCGTACCAACTGATTTGTATCTCATATATATAAAGAAATAAATATGGAAAAATGTCCCTCGTGTCCTCTATAATCCTTTTTTTCCTGATGATGTTGTTAATAATCACCGCTGTATGAACTCACAGATGACACCTGTCTAACTTTTTACATTAAGACATAAAGCTTCAATTATTATGCTGAATTGAAGAGAGAGGTTGATTTACCAGTGTTAAAGTTGTTATGACCCTGTGACCCAGAAATAAGCATGACTACAAAATGTAGTCCTCTGAAAACTTAAGGATAAATAAAAGCAACATTTGATTGTCAAAACATACTTCTAAAGCATTTGAACTAAACCTCACACCGTATTAGAAAATACAGTATTTGAAGGACCAATGGAAGTGGATGGGCCATCGACCTGAACTAACACCAGTTTAAGTCAATAAAATGGCTTCCATTCTCATCAAAAGAATTACTATTAACCTTAAACCATCAAGTTCCATGTCATAGGTTTCTTAATAATTGAAAAGTTTCTGTTCCTTGCTTATACTTGGAAAACTGCAGTTTTGCTTGCCAGGAAATACAGGACTTTGTTGCACAAACCATTACAAGGACTAGGGCAAATGATAGTGAGGAGATTTCTATGGAGAAATAGTAACTGCAGAATTGTTAAGAAGTTTGCAGAAAGACGTTTGTTTTCTGCCACCTCAAAGAGAAGGATGTTTATAACCACAAGGAAATAACATATATTTAAATAGTTTAAATTAAAAATAATACAGAAAAGGGACTCCAGTAGACCAAGGAATCTTTCAGACCTGTCATCCTTCAGGGATGTCATGGAGGGCTTTTTTTTTGCTGTGGTGTTTCTCCAGATGATATCAGGGTAGTTGAATTTACTCATGGGAAGCATGGCCTATGAATTTGAAGTCACTTCTAGACTCATCTACTTGTTCTTCCTGATCAGGTGACAAACATCCATTATGTCACCCTTAATGATCTGCTCTTTAAGCCTTACTTATATGTTCTCATGTAGCTTATTATCTGTCTCCCCAGGCAGAATCACAGAATAGCTTGGGTAGGAAAGGACCTTAAAGAGATCTAATTCCCTCCTTCCATGGGCACGGATGCATTTCACTAAACCAGTCTGCTCAGTGCTTCAGCCAATCTGTCTTTAAACACTTTCAGGGATGGGGCATCCAGAACTTCTTCAGGAAAACTTCAGGAAAACCACCCTCACAGTAAAGAGCTTTTTCCTTACTATTTAATGTAACCCCACCCTCTTTCAGTTGAAACCATTTCCCCCTGTCCTTTTACAAGGTTTTTACTAGGACATGCTCTTGTAAAACTCCCCCTCTCTTCCTTCTTGTAGATTTCCTTCAGATACTGGCAGAATTTCCTTCAGCTACTGGCAATTAGGCCACACCAAAGCCTTCTCTATTCTGTGCTGGACAATGCCAATTCTCTCAGCCTTTCCACACAGGAATACCTTCGTCCTGCTTAGTGAGGTGTACCCCATCTCTTCCAAGTGGATACTGACCCTTGAAGAGATACCCATGGTCATAGAAACCAAAGTCTTGTTGCTGACACCAGCTCTGCAAACAATTGTTGATACAGTCATTCTCCTTAGTCTCTTTCCCATCACCAGAAGGACTGAGGAAGGTGTTGCTTGGGCCCTCATTTCCCTAAGTGCCACCATCAGAGCTCTCTTGTTATTTTTGATACACTATAGGTTACCATTGGTGTGCATATGGAAGAAAGCTTGTTAAAAGTCTCCACTACTTCTCACCTCTTTTGGAAGCAGTATCTGCTCTGAAGTTACTCCAAAAATTCCCAGGAATG
>NW_005054390.1:1700577-1701512 GCF_000277835.1 Geospiza fortis
ATGACTTTCCCAGTTTATTTAGAACATCTTGAAGCAGGATCAGTCAAGGGTTTCACAAACTTCTGCATTTATTGACTGCCTCTGTTAGCAACATTGGGAGGGAAGAAATAAAATAGTCTTTGATCAAAAAATTTTGATGCTTCTAACATCACTTGTAGCCTACTCTGACTTTCCCATGCCTTCCCCTTTCCCCTAACCTCAAAACTTTCTGCTCATTTACCCCAAAGGTGAGAGGGTATCCAAAGGGTGCTCCTGAACTTCTTTTTATAGGACCCTGACATACAGAGATACTCACTCTTCCCCCTTTGCAGGTCAACAGGAAAAACTTCCATAAAATCTAACTACAGGGCTTGCGTAGCACCACAAGCAAGCCAGGAACTCTTATTATTAGCTTGAAAGAGAGCCCTTTCTACACAGAAGACCTTGCAGTTTTATTTTTAGTACATGGATTTCTACATACCACAAACTCCCTCCGATTTCACAGGATTGGGATTACCTTTCTTATTTATCAAAGTGTTGCAAGAAGGCTGAGTTTGCTGGGTCTCACTGCTCTGTCACTTCTGACTGATTATACCAACTCTTAAATGACCTCTTGCAGTTGACTCCAGGTAACATGCACCCATAACAGCAAATTCATGAAAATTAAATTTGAAAACAAACAAAAAAATCAAAAAAACCCTTCCAACCACACCCCAAGCTAAACCAAACCAAACCAAACCAAACTACAAAAACTGAGTAAGGTAAAGTGAAAACATGAAAGAAAAAGAAACATGATTTTTTGACTTTCATCACCATCTCTCTCCTTCCTGGCATGGCTACTTTCCTTGATCCTAAAATACATGGTTCTCAGGCTGTATTTCCCCAAGAGGGCCCATTCTGGTGATATACCTCCTCTCCTTCTGCTTTGACACCACTCAGAAACTGCAGTCACACCT
>NW_005054390.1:1701558-1706864 GCF_000277835.1 Geospiza fortis
GAAGCCAGATTATAAAACTGGCAAAATGAAGGACTAGTTATCCTGTATGGTGGGGCAAATATTTTTGTGGTTAAACTGATGGCATAGCCATGCTTTTCAGGCTCCCTAATTATTTTATTCAGTAAGGAATTAAACAACTATAGTATCTTCCACAAACACTCACCAAGAGATTAGTGGCAGTAAGTATCCTTATTGATCTTGCTTACAATATACTTGTCTCTTGCTTACTTAATTGTTTATGTTTATATCAACCCGAATGTTAATTAAAGCACATACTGAATTTCTGCACCTGGAATAGATGGATGGTCTGTGTGCTGGCTCTGATTGGGATGAGGTTCTTTGAGATAAGGATGGCCAATGAATATCAAAATCCTTATTTCCAAATTCTTGCTTAATCTTACCTTTCAAGGCTATTTTTTAAGGACGCTGTAACATGTCCTAAGTCAAGTTGTTTTATAAATGATAGCTTCCTTTGTTATACTGGAAAACTGGTCTTATAGTAGCTGTTCATGCTATTCCTCTAAATCCCATTAATTTAATTATAGTTGCCAGCATCCTTTTGTTCTCAATGACATTCAACCTGTTGATGCTGTTGGCTTATTTTGTGCTACATCCTGCCACACAACATTTGCTCTAATACCATCTTTTGTAATCAGGTCAAGTAACTGTAAAATATTTCCTTTATTGACTGATTCTATGGACCCATCATGGCCTCTCAGTGCTAATTCTTTCTCTCTAGGCACAAAAGATAATTACTTCTATTACTGTCTAAAATAACATATTTAATTGACAGTCATTTTCTGAAGATGCCCATTAGTTCGATGGCACCTCAGCTTCCATGTGACAGGGACTAAGTATATAATTTATTTATCCTTGAAACCCCAGTACCACACTAAAACCTGATGAACAGTAAAGCACAATTTTCTACTCTGTTTTTCAGCATGCTTTAAGAGAGACTAAAGAATGGTAAATAATCTTGACACTGTAGGGGAGCTAGTAGGGCAGAAGTACTCAGAAAGTTGTGAATGTCCTACAAGATATTGATGGCCTTTTTCAGTTGTTTCACAAGGACAGGGAAAAATGAAATTCTGCATAGCATCATATGTGAAAAGTTGAGAGAGATAATTCTCCTAGCAGATGCCCTAATTTATCTGTGCGTGCACAGATAGTGCTGGTTTCATAAAAGGTCAGATTTCTTGAAATATAGTAATCACTATAAGGTAGCTATTTAGATTTAGTTGAAGATTTTGCATTGTGCTGCCTCCCAGATTATGCCTTCAAGTAAGTGGAAAAAAAAATCCCACAGAAAAGGCCACACCAAAACCAAAAGCAAATTAGCACCCTCCTGTACAAGTTATAGACTGCGTATAATTTCATTCATTCTTCCAGAGGCCTCCTGTGTTATTTTATACAAAACTAATTCCACCCCTCCATGCCCCTTCCCTCAAATCAGTACTTAGACTGGAAGGACACCTGGTTATTCTGGTTTGTTTTTTTTTTTAACTCTGGAGGTTGCTCCAGATTTGGTTATAAATGAAGACTATTTAGGGGGTTTTGGATTGTTGTGTGTGGTTTTTTTGGTTACACGTGTTAGGAGGTTTTTTTTGGTGGTTGGTTGATTGGTTGTTTGGTTGGTTGGTTTTTTTACTGAATCTGATCTATTCCTGCTCTCTGTGATAAATTTAGTGTATGTGTACCCAAAGCGTCTTTTATTTTTCTTTGAGTTGGACCAGTTTTGATAATCCTTTAGTAAGGCTTACTTTCTTACTGCCTAAAGATCAAGTGTCATCTCCTCTGCTGGCACACACAGTAATATAAAAATCATTAGGTACATAAGCAGTCTAGCATATGGAAAACTTGATCATTGCAGAGGTATGCTGATTATTTTAAAATGCTAATTGGTCAACAAGAATTCAGTTTCATATTCACCTATCTCCTCTCTTCATTGAGTCCTGGTGATATAGGAAAACAATATATTTTCAGTTTACATTTAAATTAAACTAAAATTAGATTAAATTAAAATAGAATCACTAATGAGTGAATGTATTCTTTTAGGTGAGATCTTTTATCATTTTAGGTAGGATCCATGTATACAGTACATCCTCTAATTCAGAATTGTTGTAAACCAAGAATAAACAGCCAAACATGATGCCAAAATGTTTATCGTAAAAGGTGTATCTTCTGCTTTCATTTCTCAACTTACAAATAAATATATTTATTCATGATAAGCAATAAGTTCTTTCTATGTTTTATGATGCTTTACCTTCTTTCCCATCTACATCCAGTATTTTTGTGAATAGTTAGAATAAGCTGGACATTATTTTTTCCTACATTCCCTTCAACACATCCAAAATTTAAATAAAATTCTCAAGATCAAATTTCTATTGCACCTCTGCACAGACATTAAGAACAAAGAGCTTATTTGACTCAGAGACAAAGAATGCAAAACAAGTGCACTTTACCCCTAAACTCTGACAGTTTCTCACATGATACCTGCCCCTGCTTATCCACTTTGAGTAGAGTTGTTGTAAGCATCCAAAAGTATTGGATAACAGAAATGTTGGATTTAAAAATAGCTATCAAAGGCTATGACAAAAAACCACAAACAATTTGAAAATCATACAGAACAGTTTACTTCACAGAAAAAAAAGCTGTCACTGGCTAATGTAATTACTACTATAATGAATGAATGAATGAATGAATGAATGAATGAATGAATGAATGAATGAATGAATGAATGAATTTTGTGATGAGGGACATCTTTCTGTACTGTCCTTCCTTCATTTTGCATCAGAGCACTGCACCAGATACAATAGCTGTGGAGTGAATATTTCAAGCTTAATATAGTATGAACAAAGCCATAACAAACAAGCTACTGGGTAAGACGTTTTGATAGATTAGACTTCCCTTGACGCAGTTGTTTTTTCATGGGTTGATAGAGGAAAGTAATGCCTCCAAGGGAAAAAAGATCACTGGTGTGATCTAGTTTCTTAACTTGCTTTTGGGAGGCATAATTAATTAGAATATATTCCAGATTCCAAAACTGGAAAGCACTTCATACTGACAAGTTACATTATAAAATTGATGCAGTTGCTTGGGAACAGTAATGATCTTTTTTTCTTTTTACTACTGGAACTGCAGTAAGCTGGTAAGCTAACAACCACTTGTGAAGTTTGGTCATCTCTTCAAATTTCAACCAGTGACCCAGAGGTCACACAAAAGCTATAAGCAGTATTCCAAACTCTATGAGGCCCCTGCCTTTCTTGTTAGGTGAAAGCCCATGGGGAATGTGCAGAAGCTCATATTATAAAGGATTGCTAGTACAGCTTTGCAGGGTCAGCCAAAAACAAATTTGTAGCAGTGTGTTAAAAGTCTTATTAACAAGGATTCTTGTGGGGAAAAAAAAAAGCCACATTAACGTTCCTTAATAAAATACTGGCAGGCCAGCCTTCTTATTTGACATCCTTTCTGTCCTTGGATGCCAGAAATACTGCCTGTACAGCAGCTGGTTATCCTCCAGCAGTAATAACTACTAGCATTGGAGGAGAAATGTTCTTCCTGCCTGTAGGGCAGGTCATTGATACTTCCTATCACAACTGTATGTCATGACTGTAGTGAATAGTAAAGTGAAGGTAGTAATAAAAAGCAACTCTTTTGTGAACTATTTCAGAAGCCATTTCCTACAGTCATTTGAAGATGTGGGGTCTGGGAGGACTGAAGCTTGTTATTCCCTTGATGTTTTTGTGAAAGAAGAAGTCATACAATGCAGGATGGAGTGCTGGTGCCTCAAATGACACCCTAAGTGCTCCTTTCCACTGCTACAGGCAGACACAGGGCTCCATGCTGTGGCAACTTTCTATTCAGTTGCCACAGCTGATGTGTGGGTGCGAGACAGTAGGATGTGCTCCAGTGAGTCAAGAAAAAGCAGGTAAATGCTAAAAGAGAGAAGTGAATCAAAAATCTCAGACAACAATGAATTGATGAATAGGCTTCACAAATACTCCCAATCTGCTTTCTAAACACTATCCTTCTGAATGCTCTTGGAACACAATGTCACCTCTGGTGTTTTTTCACCATTTTACCTGCTTAGTGCAAAGATGTTGTGTTCATTTTCTTTTGACAGGGACATTGTCTTGAACACGAGTGTCACAGTAATATGTGTCAGTCTTGCCCTCCCCACCTTGGTAAGTTCTGCCTGAAACTTTAGGTTGGTGAAAATGCTGCTGTTCATCGGATGAAAGGAATACATCTACAGACTGCCATCACAAGACCTGTTGCATTCTTGCCCAGTTTTCCTTCAATTACAGAACTTGTATCTAGGATACTCTAATATGGATAGACTCAATAGGATTTTTGAAATTCTAGGACAAGCTGGAGAGGATCAGTGGATCTGCAGCCCAAACAATGCTGTACAGCTGACCCACTCAAGTTTTCAGGTAGCATACACATGCAAGTAAATAAATGTGTATCAACTGAAGTCTGTCCTAGAAGTCTCCCTAATTCTTGAGTGAATATGAATGTTCATCTAACACATGCCAGCCTTGACTTGTGTTAAGAGAGCACAGCAGGTTAAAAACTTCACTTGTCCCTGATGTCAAAGCAGTAGCAGGTGAGGATGACTACTGACAGCACTAAAAGTGGAAGCTAGGCATTTTTGATGGCTGTTGATTGTTGAACTGACAGTGTGTAGGTCCTGTGTTAATCTATATGACTTCTGACGACACTGATTAGAGCTGATTTCCTAAAGAAAAGCCATTCCCATAAATAGCACAGTAATGAATCATGCCTAATGCTGGTCTCTGTTTCTCTGACACTCCAACTACACAACTTTGAAACTCTGTCATGAGTAACCCAAAATGTTACTGTATTCCATATCTACCTTTTCCCCAAATGCTTACAGTCTCTTTAAAACCCTCATGTTTCTTTTCAGTCCAAAACACATACAGTGAAGGATGAATGGCATAATTATCAGCATGATAGCAGCTTTGGAAGAAACACACACTATTAAAGAGAATTAAAAAGTATGAATAGTATTCATCTTGTCACCTAATTTAATCTGAACTCAGCCCACTGGAGAGGTGATTTCTCTGACAATATACAGCATTAACAGGTAAAGAATATCTGGGTAACTAATGATAAACCTGGGTAACATTCTGCTTATTATTTAACAATCTGCCAGCAGCTTTCTTTTGAGCAGAAAGTTGTATAAAAGACAGTCTCTAAGTTATCATTTATCAAAGGCAATATTTTATCTGAAAGTCTGCACTTGTTCTGACAAAGTGTTGCAAATACAGAACTTTAAACTT
>NW_005054390.1:1706923-1723648 GCF_000277835.1 Geospiza fortis
CTTTTTGTCATTTCTGAAGTTTAACAGAGACTTGGAGATCAGTATATTGGGGCATATTAACTCACTCTTCACCCAGCACCACCCATTCCTGTACACCAATCACTGATGACAGGCATGAAGAGGATTAACACTCAAAATATTGTCACCATCTTGCTTTTTGTTAGGTTTTTTCCCCCATTATCTGAAGGGTTTAGCAAAATAAATCCTATACATTAGAAAAGTTTTGCTTATTGTTCCCTTTAGGATCACAGAATCTAGAATCACAGAATTTTCAGAATAATGAAAAAGTGGGGAGGATTTGCAGACTGACTAGAAATGAGGCAGTAAATAATTGAAACATTAATAAAACATCTATCAACAGTTTTTATTTTAAATATCCTTAATTTAAGTTGTAATCCAAAATACTGACTTGGATGATCACTGATTAAAGACAGAGATGCCTGTAATTCAAAATGGATGACAGGGATGCAGAGATGGTCCTTTCATCCCAACTTCAGAAAAAACTGTGAACATATAATTTTGTTTTATGAATGTTCTGAGAGAAAGAGCAATTGGCATGTTGCACAAACTGCTTCTTCTTCCTCAGTGACACCTCAAATAAGATTCACGGGGCCATATTTTTCCCTCCTTCTAGAAATAAATGAAGCATGAAACCACCCCGGACCTAAATTTGAAAGGTAAAATACATTCAGTCATATCCAATCATCAAGACTTATTGAAAGCAAATTCATCATCTCTTATGTGTACTCATGATACATGGGTCTTTCACAATATACAGGTTTAATTTCGGAAACAGAGGTGAAAGTTCTTTCTCAGTTAACTAATGCTTAGATAAATACCTGATCAGTGAACACTGCGTAACATAGCACTTCTAACTACTTGGTAGAAAAACTTGTACAAATAGCATAATCCCTCACGGTGGACATCAGGTTATTTACCCTGTTAAAGAGTAATGTCAGCTAGGATGCTTTCTAGTTAATTAGTAGCTGGAGTAGCAATACCACTGCAAACATAGGGATTCTGTTCAAAGAAGTAGAGTTAGTGTGCAGGTAAATAGTCAACTTAATCCTTAAATTGTAATGTTAGCATATTTGATCCCACAGTAGCTGGTAGCCTTTCCTTTAAAAATAAATTCTCAGTATAGATATTACACTAGAACTAAGAAGAACAGAAGTAATATAGATAATATTAATAATCATTGATATTGCATAGCTTCGCTTATGCAAGCCTGCATTCTGTCATAAAGTCTGTTGTGAAGTCAGATGGGACCCTGCCAAAGTCATTATTCCTATTTATTGAGTAGCAGACTAGTTATAAGAACAAAAGATCAATATTAATGGCTGGAACACAAGTTCAGCCTGACCCTGAACTGGACTTATTAAAGCAATGGCATTTTCCCTTTTACTTTTGTTTGTTTGTTTGTTTGCTTGTTTGTTTTTAAACAAAACAAATTTCTTACTGCGGCAACACTCTCCTATCTAATAATATCCACATAGCACATACCTGTCTTGGAAAAAGTATGTGTGGACTTCCAATTCAACAAAAATGAAAAGTACCAAGTCCAATGTATCCAATGTATTTTCTTTGTGATTTCATCTAGCTATTACATACTTTTACTTCTGCCCTGAACTTTGTGCTAATTAGGATCATACATTGAATTGATTTGGAGTATTTTCTGCCAAACGGACAGAAAATAAAATTTACTGAATTTTTCTTGTTTGCCACAGCAAGAGGGAAGAAAATCTCTCTGAATACACTGCTGTTATAAAAGAAAAGCACTAACAATCTGTTCATGCATTCTGCTGAAAGCTGAGCAATTCTTTTACAAGAAGAATCAAGGAAGTAAGAAGTTTAAATGGGTATTTATGCACTAGTTTTCACACACATAAAAATGTTCTTCTAAAGAAAAGAAGCGGAGCCAGAAACCTAGCATGTAAAATCTCTACTTTTTTGTTTGTTTGTTTGTTTGGTTGGTTGGTTGGTTTTGTTCTTCTAGGCAAAGAGGAAGGAATTTTAACAGAACATATAATTAATTTTATTATAGGAAGTTTTTACTGGTAAATGACATTGAATTTAGAATCCTGTAATCATAGAATATCCTAAGTTGGAACGGACACACAAGAATTTAGAAGTGTTTTCTTTGTTTTTTCATTAAAAAAATACAAAAACCACAGCTATTCATGCTGTTCCTTGTGCGTGCTTTTTTGGTGGGATTTTGTTTTGTGTTTTTTGTTTGTTTGTTGGGTTTTTGGGGGCGAGAAGCATTCCTTTTCATATCAACAAACAATTTATAACAAAAATGTATGCCATATAAGAATATTATTAATGTTTGCAAAGATGACTGGAAAATACTAGCTCTAGAGTAAAGCAGGAAAATGTATTTTGGCCAAAAATAATCTGTCACTCCTAATGACCTCTTTCTGAAGAGTTTCTTATTGTAATTCTTCAGAGGAATTTCTATACAGCTAGTTCTGTTTGTATTTTGGTTAAGGCTTTATTGTGTTTCTTCTATTAATCTTTCAAGAGTCAAATCATATCATTCTGAGTTTGACCCATCAGATTCCAGCTCATGAAACAGATTAATTTTGACTGAATTAAGACACATCCTCCTGAGAAATGAATATGTTATCAAATTTCACAAACTAGACTCTAGCCATACTTGAAGAAAATCTTTTAATAGTAAGAAAGAAAAAAATTCTCAGCTCATAACAGATTATGTTACAATTCTTGCTTATGACTTGACTGTTGAGAACAGAATGGATGTTCATGGTATTGATGTAAATTAGATAAATCAGCGGGTTTGCAATACCAAGCAATGGTTTCCAACTGAAATAAATGCATAGAAACACAAGCTGTCACTGCAATGTATTTGCTTTATAGATTAGCAAACAGATTTGTACACCTTCCCTCAACAGCCATGTATATCAACACCTTGTGAGGAGAGCTTTAACATTTAAAGTTTAAGAAACTTAAATTTGAATGAAACTTCCTTGATTTATGATGCTGATTAAGATTTTTAAGTACACAGGCAGAACTGCAAATAACTTTGATTTTAACTACCTAATAGTAAAAATTGTAAAAATTCTCCTTAGTCTTGAGGGCAACACCGCTTTCATTTTGCAGTGGATTATTTATAGCTCTTGGTGATGGAATCTTTTCCCAGACCAGGTTGAAGGGCTGAATCCACCAGTCTATAATAAAATTTACCTCTTTCTAAACCCTGCAGAGAAACATTAACAGACTGAGACAAGCATTACTGCAGTGCTTTTCCTAATCAATTAGACCAATCAAAAAAATATCCACTGAGATGACCCTGTGGAAGAAAAGTGATTCACAAACTTAAGCCCCACCATATATCTTTTTTATAAAAAGGCTGAAAGTGGAGGCAGAAGGAAGAAAACCATCAGTGTATGGGAAAAATATATTTCTAAGTTGCATCTCCGTCTCTTCCAACAAAGTATTTCTCTCTCACATACCCTTCCCCATAGAGTTATTGAATGATGTGCTTAAGAAGCAAAATGGAATAAAGTACATAACACATTATGAAACTGAGCACATATGGAAAACTGTTCTGAGATTCCATGTCTCAGTCATATGTAGAAAATAGGGGCAGAGAACTTAGGGAACATCCTGATGTTATTTTGATCTTGAGAGAAGAAAAATTCAAGCTATTTCAAACTTTTAATAAAACAAGATTTTTTACCTAAGATAACATTTGAGCTAACATTTCTGTCATTGATATTTATATACTTAATTTCATCTGTAAATTCTGCATGTAATTAGAAACATCATATAAATCACAAATCAAAGCCATGAAATTTACTAAGCAAAAACTGCTAAAGCAAGTTTCTTCAATTCCTATTTACCAGACTTTACCTATTAAATCAAATAACATTAACTACCTTAGGGCTTTTATGTGTTTTTTTATGATGCACTACATTTTTCTGGAAGTTTCTTCCACAGATGTCAAAGAATTAACTCAGTTTCAGAACTTAGCTTGAAACTATTAGAGAATATTTTGGGGAAAAAAAGAGTTTTATTTCTATAAATGGGAATAATTAAGTCTAATTTTTTGAGGATGGATCTGAATTTTTTAGGAGCACATGAATTCAATAAAGAAACTAAAGAATTAAAAAAGAGTTTCCGCTCCCCTCACATCTGAGTAAGAAAACTCACAAGTCATGTATTCACATAAATTTATTTTTCTTCCTTAATGTGCTATAGACAATTTTTAACAGCAAGAAATAATCCAGCACTTTTTACCAAATAAACACCAACTTCTTTAGAAGGTACTTGGAGCAGCACCGTCTCACTGAAACAGTACCAGTTTGGTTTCTAGAACATTGGCCTGAGGACAGGAGCACCTACAAAAGAAAGGCGATAAACTATAAAATAGAAATCCTTTCTTTGAATGTCTGCTTTGAAGTTGGAAAGGGAGATAATCAGATATATTATGACTACAAATTCAAAATTAACTTAAGCAGTTGTGTGGCTGGAAGATCAGAACAGATCTTTGTAAGTCTAGGTTAACAAGTACACTTACAATGAACAATATCTGACCCCATGACTCAGAATTTCAGATGGAAACCAATGAATTACAGTTAAATTTTTACTTGTGAGGGATATGAAAGCAAAAGTTTTCACTTCTGCAGGGATGACATTGTCTGTGCTCAGGAGGTGGCAGGTATATTTCCAGAACAAGCTAAAATGAAATGTTGGCCCAAGACTCAGCTGCATCAAGCAAGAAAGAAAAATAAACTGCACACAAGTTTACTCAGTGGTGTGCATTTGCTGATCTACATTTCAGCTAACTGTTAAGATTCTGATAAGTGCATATAAAATCAATTTCCTTAGGTGGAAGTTGTGCTTTGATGGAACACTTAATCCTCCTCTGGGAAAAATAGTTTTCATTATTTGGAGCTTGCCTTTTATAATACAACAGCTTTCATCTGTTTGTGAAGCAACTGCAGTGGGAAGATGAAGAAGGAAGAAACTGTGCCCATTTCTGTGAATGAATTGTCTTTGGGCAAGATACTATTGCCCAAGCTCTGCCTTTCCTGAAACAGCACTCTTCACACATCTGTTGTTAGTTCCATTGATCTAAGCATATGGGAGAGTGCATTATGCCTGAGGACTGAATAGGCTTATCTGAATAATAATAACAATTTTGAAAGACGTAAGAGTTTCTCACTTTGTACTAAATGACATGATTTCTTGCATTTTTATCTTAAGAAAAGGATAGGCTTCTTAATCTTTTAAATAATAAAACATATATGTCATGTTTTTACAATTTATTTCACTTTATGTATGTGACAAAAAGAGGAATAGGAAATTGTCCCATCTATCTGAGTTGATTCCTTTACTTTTAGTGACACCAATAATTATATTTTCTCTAAAGTTTTTTTTTCTAACCTAACCCAGAGGAATCCATTAGTACCATAAATAAAAAAGTATTTTTTCCAATCCTCAGCTGGTCCTTTTCTGAACCTGTTACAGTTTGAATTTATGAAAATTTTGATATATATCTTTAGTCTGGTGCAAGCTCTTTTCCTCTGGAAGTCTCTGATGTAAATATGCACCCAGCATTTCTTCTTTATTCTGGCATCATCATGGAGACATAGTTACTCTATTTTTATTAAGTACAAGGGCTTTATCTTGTCTTCTGCAACTGCTTGCCAATGATTCTGAACTTAAAGGAATATCACTAACCCCTAAATTTGTGAGCTTGCTTTTATGGCACTGAGATTTCTCTCTCTTTTTTTTTCCTTTTTATGCTTGAAGTCATGTATTCTTTATACATGATATCTAATTGGACTCTGGAGTTTTAGGGCCTAAAGCTTTTTGCCATCAGAAATTTTCACAAACATTTGCTTTTTTTAAATTTTTTTTGAAATGCATTAAAATGTTGACTAAATTTATTCTATCCATCACTGAAGAATTTCTCTGGTAGACTTCTATACAGCTGATATTTCTTCTAAGAACATAACATATAAATATCTAGTAATATCAAGTTATTAATCCACTCACTATTTTAAGTGGCAATGCAGCACATTATTTATTGAGCAAAAATTTGTCATATCAATAGTAAATTTCCAGTGTCTATTTATTCTTTAATTTGGGATCTAAACAGAGACCTTTAGGATTCTTTATTTTTCTTAATAAAATTGAATTGTGCCTTAGTCAGATATCTGTTTCCCATCATATTTTAGTAATTCTTTCCTTCAACACATGAGCTTCAAATGCCTTAAAAGAGGTTCTTTAAAAATAAATGTGTATAATCAAAGAAGATTCTCACAGGAATATGAAGGATGTTAGAAATATATAACTTTAGATTTAATTTCTTTTTACTTTTGAATGAAAAGCTTTACTTATGACCATGAAAATCTAAGCTAGTTAATGATAATCTTTTCCAAAGCCATAAATAAATATTTGTTTAGCTAACAATTTGGCTCGTACTTCAATTCAGGTATCATTAGTAAGAATGTCAAAGTATATGATTCAGGAAGATCACTACTGTGGACTGTGATCTGCTACAGATCTTGATTTATTTTAGGTATATAAAGTCAGTATGTGTAGGTGAGTTGCTAAGTTGTCAATATCTATTTGATGTTACCAGTAAAGACTTTCACGTTACCAGTAAAGACTGCTGATATACCTCAGTAAACTGGATATTATCATGAGGGTACAGGATACAGTTTTTGCCTTTCTGCATATTTACTATATTCACCACAATATTCTGAATTTATTTGCATTAATAATGGTCATTATAGAAAAAAAATTTCAACTGTTTTTCTGTTTTTGATTAGCAGTAGAGTATTTATAATAGTAGTGTTATAGCTACTGCCTTCTACATAAGCGTTGAATATTATTATACTCAAGTCAGTTTTTCATATGGGCTTTTACCACTACCAGCTAAGAATTATACTTTGGGAAAATATGAGTATTGAAAAACTCACTATCTCTGTCAGTCTACTTACATTTTGTGAGTTTATGTTTCTAAGACTAATAACACAGAATTTACTCGGCAAATGCACCACATTGAAAATATTTTCCATTCACTTGCTTCTACAATATTTTTAGCCAATATATTAGTAATAAACCAGTTTGAATAAAAAAATAGATTTTAATTATGTTATAGTTTGTTAAGCCTAAACTCTAAATTAAATCTAAAACTGAGACGGTGTGAAAAGCTCAACTGTAAAGAATATTACAGAGAAAGATGTGTATTATTTGATTTCATATTTCAAGCTTGATGTAAATTAAGTCATTAGGTTGTAAATGTTACTACTACATAACAGCAAAAGTTAGCTCTGGCCATTGTGTAAAAGGAAAAGCAAATTGCATTGAATTTCCACAGTCCTCCTGCCTGGATAACACTGTAGAATTATATTGATATTCTTAAACATGCCCTCAGGTCTCAGAACCATCTAAAAGAGGAATACATCCTAGTGATCCCCCACTAAAAAAAATGAATGAATCAATCAATTAATCAATCATTCACGTTATTGAAGAATGAAGAAAAGGAGACAGTGCACCACTGTCAGGCAACAGCATTAGATCTATTTGTCAGTGGTATCCAACAGTTAATATTTTGCACAGAAGCAAAGTCATACTACTTACCATCTAACAGGACATCTCAACAGCAACACATTCTGCCTACTGCAACTTCTCCACTATCCTTTTACCAAGATGCTAGTTGCTTTCTTAGGACAAATCTGATAGGTAGTTGATGAGGGCAAGCAGGACCAAGCTCAAGAAAATGTCTAAACAGATCCTAACTGTGAAGATAGTAATAACAACATAATACTGTGCATCCTACAGGGGCCTTAGGTGTTAGGTAGAAGCAAATACAGTTTTTCTAAATGGCAAACTAGTGCACCAAAAAAGCTGACTGACCAGATGAATTGTGATAACAAATTATCTGAAGCTTATCCACAGATAGTTTTTCCTTCCGTTTTTCCTTCCGTTTTTCCTTCCGTTTTTCCTTCCGCCACTTCCTTCCTTCCTTCCTTCCTTCCTTCCTTCCTTCCTTCCTTCCTTCCTTCCTTCCTTCCTTCCTTCCTTCCTTCCTTCCTTCCTTCCTTCCGCCACTTCCTTCCTTCCGCCACTTCTTTCCTTCCTTCCGCCACTTCTTTCCTTCCTTCCGCCACTTCCTTCCTTCCTTCCGCTATTTCCTTCCGCGACTTCCTTCCTTCCTCATTAGCTGCAACTTTTCCAGTTTTCAGTAACCTCTTAATCAAAATTATGGCACGTAATTACTATTAACTCAAAGTACATCTTTAAAAACAAATATAATTCTGTTTCTGACATCAGGAATTGTGGCCTACTCTAGCCTTCTAAGTATACTAAATGGTTCTTAGTATCTGCAAGAGCTTTCCAGAGACATCAGCTGCAGAATAACGTCCTCAATATTTTGCCTACTCTCAACTCATTAAATACACCTGAGCTCTGCAATGTAGTGCCTACAGCTTCCAACCTCAGGGATAAAGTAATTACTGCAGACAGGATGAGAAGGTGTCTCAAAACAAAACAATTCAATTTAATTAGTTAGTCTATCAGATGCAGTGGGTAAAAATGGATGTCATGAAGGCAAACTCTCACTGAGGTCCTGAAGAGTTCCCAGCTGAGTAAGAAAGGACAGTGCAGAGCAGGTCATTAGCATAACACTGTTACAAGTGAGATAGTAAAAAAAGTCTCAGACCATCATGGCTATTATCCTTTGCCTCATATATCTACCCAGCTTTATATGCATAAACTTACTCAACATGGACTCTAACAGCCTTCCCTTCAGCTCATCAGATGCTTTTGTACCACTATAAAATGCTACACCTTTAAGCAAAGACACATGAATTAATTCCTTGCATAAGTGCAAAGTATATTTTATACCATTAAAAAATTCAATAATAAGAGCTAGGAAAGGACACATCAGTGTCATCTTCTTTTAATATCTTGCTTAGATTTTACTTCTCCTGCTACATCCAATAGAGACATTACAAACCTCAGTTTAAGCATGGAAATTGATAGTCTTCAGCTGTGTCTCTGTACATGCAAGGTTTTCTCCCCAGCATCGTGTACAAATTGTTCAGTAATTTCACTAAAAATATTTCTGTATTCTCCTTTAGAGATTATAGATCTGTCTGAATAGAATCACATATATTCTACCTCTAGTAGAATAGCAATATATGTAGTTGTCACTCTTAAAGCAGTTCCAGATAATTTTCAGAAATGCAGCTTCTTCCCTCCTCACCAAACATCAATTAATGCAAAGGCAGCAGGTGATAAAGATGATAAAGCAACTTTTACCGTTCAAGTAAAGGATGATATCTTGGAGCTGACAGTCACATGAACCTCCTAAATTTCTCTTGTGAGTTGGTATTTAAACAAATTCACTGAAAATTTGTTTCTGCTAAAAAAGTTCAGAATAACCAGAAAACCAAAGAGTTGCCTTTCTCCAAATCCTATGTCTCTCCACTGATAAGATGAGAGTACGAATTTACCAACATATAGTAGGTAGTCATATGAGTTACTTTCTTGCATATTTATTTGAAATTTTGAGATATCCAAAGTTATGCATAGTTCTAATACCCAGAGGAAAGGTAAAGCTGTAAGGTACAACATAAATGATAAGCAAGTCCTTGAAACAGCAACAGTGAGAGAACAACATACTCACAAGACGTTTTTATACTTGGGGACAATGCCATGTCCTCAAGATGTCCTGGACAAAACTTGTATTGCTGTAACTGCTGTACTGGCTAATTCTGTACATATTCTATGACTTTCTTTAACTATCACAGAATCAGAGTGGCTAATGTTAAAAAGGACCTATGGAGGTCCTCTGGTTCAACCCTATGGTTGGTCCAGTGCAACTGCTCAAGCAGATTCACCTAGAGATGTTGCCCAAGACTATATCCACAGACTTTTGAATATCTCCAGAGATGACAATTCCACCACTTCTCTGGGCAATTTGTGCCAGCACTCAATCTCACCATGAAAAAGTGAGTGGATTTTGCCACTGAGAAGAGCCTTACTCCATCGCCTTTGCCTCCCTCCCATCAGGTATGTATTTACAGTAGCTAGATCCCCTTGAGCATTCAGCTTTTCCTCATAGGAGAGGTGCTCCTGTGCTCCCATACATCATCTGTGTGGTCTCTTGCTGGGCTCTCAGTGTGTCCATCTGTCACCTGTACAAGGGAGGCCAGAAGGGGACAGAGTACTCCAGAGGATAAGGATCTCCTCCCTGGACTTGATGGTAAGCCTTTGCCTAATGCTTCTCAGGATACTATTAGCATTTCTTGTGATAAGGGCCCATTTCTGGCTCCTGTTTGAGCTGGCATCCACCAGGACCCCCAAGGCCTTCCCAGCAAAGCTCTTTTCCAGCCTACCAGCCCCTAGCCCATATCCTGAATGTCTGGGGTTTTCCTCCCTAAGTAGACGGCTTTGTCCTTTGAACTAAGGATATAGAACATATCTCTTATTTTCCTGATCATATTTTAGATCTCTATGATTCACTTAGCTTTAAGGACAAAACCAGCATGAGAGATAAATTGCAGTAGAAATATGCATTTAAGTTTCTTTCTCTGAGAAACCAAAACCCATTTATAACAGACTGAAATCTTCTTGTTGTGCAGTAAAAGAAGAAGGTACTTGGCTACAGGGGGTCAGCTGAATTTGCAATTAAGTCCTTAACAGATACTGGTATCCTTAATTGTCCATTTTCCTGATCAAGCAGCAGATATCTGGCTTGGCACAACCTCTAACCAGACCAGGTGGAAATCAACTGTTGACATGACCTAATTTATGAGAGCTTGGAAAACTAGGCATAAAACAGTACTTTACAATAGCATTAACAGCTTATTAAAGTATTTCACTTCCCTGAAGCTAACTGAGATTTCATTGCAATCCAAAAGTTTGTTGGGGGAATTACCTTGGAAGGAAACGCCATTGAGTTGGAACTATCTACATATCAACAATGCTAAAAAATAATTTTTGCATCAATTTAACTGTTATGCTTTCTTTCTCATGCAATAATCTGGAGAAGTATTCTCTACCCCCAAAATTGTCAATAACTGTGAAAATTCACAAAATTTAATAATTGCTGTAGGTTTTATGAATAGAAAAGCAATTTCAAACTCACCAATTCTGGCCAGGCACCACTTAGACATTTCTGAGACTAAGTATTTGATTCACTACATTTAATGGGCATTCCCAACCATTAGTCTTGATTCAGTCTCCCTTGACTCACTCTCTAAAACACAAGATTTTTGCATAATAGCCCTTACACCAAATTATTCTCACTTAACTGCGTAATCAGCTCCCTGCCAACATCACCACCAGAGACTTTTGCTGTTCCTAAAACACAGCAGTAGAGAAGGAACTTCTGATCCCCTGAACTTCTGCTTCTCTGAAGGAAAAGGTGTGGGAATGAAGGCTTCTGCAAGTCTCAGTTTTTCACTTTTAAAGAAGTATATCATCCTCTCTTCCCTTACTTAGACAGCTGGCTTTAAATACAACTTTACACATACTTTACAAGCCTTTAACCCTCTTCTGCCTCATTGCAGTTGTATATATTCTCTCATAACTTCCACAAATTATGAAAAGAAAACATGTCACAGCAGGGTCATGCAAATACAGGAAAAAAAAATCCCTCTTTTTCCACTATGTTATCACTGCTACTACACAGTGCACTAAGAATAAAAATCTAGATGAAAAGGGAGAAAATTCTTAACTTATGGTGCATTTACTCTCCCTTTTAACATCCTTTTTCTTTTGCCTAACATTTTTGTTTATCATCTATTTAGAGTATAATGATAGGAAAAAGGGGAAAATTCAGCTTCCTGCATTCTCACCCCCATCTCACCTACCTACATACAGCTACATACTCCCAAGTCTCCTCTTTATCCCAAGGTGCATTTTTGCCCTTTAAATATCTTTACATTCCACTCTTAAGACCCCTTGGATTCTTGCTTTACCACTACTAAGCTTCAGTACCTGTGCAATGGGAGCTCAGGTCCTGCTGGGTATATCCAGAGAACAGGAGCCTTCTCTTCAGGACACAGGACACAGGAAAGGCTTAAGCATGCATTTGTACAGAAGGTTGTCGTCTGCCCTGCAGAAAGTAAGGTGGCAGTGAAAGGAGAGGGGAGTACACAGCAGCATATCTGCCTATTATATCTCAGCAAATCGGCCGGCAGACCAGGTGCTGTTTGCGCAAGTATCACTTTCTCCTGCTGAGGTCTTAGGTGCTCAGAGGGCCTTAGACACACTTCTTTCTCTAAGAGTTAGTCCTGAAGCCTATATATCCCCTTCATCTTCTCAGATACCCTGTCACCATTCCTCCTGACAGAGGTCAACTTAGTTTTGCTAAACAGTTTTTACCAGCCTGTCAGAAAGGCAAGTAGATTGTGTCCTCAATCCATTTTGCACTCTGCCAATCCATTTTCCAGAACTTTCTTTACTTTTACCTAAAAATATAACAATAAAAAGTTAGCTTTTTTTCCCCTTCAATGTGCAGACTTTCTCTTCTTGTTCTATAAAAGCAGAGTTTCTCTTCTCATTCTATAAAAGCAGACTTTCTCTTCTCGTTCTGTAAAACCACCTGTGACCTCCAAGCCAAACCTGTATTTCTGCCTGTAAAAGTAAGGAGAATATGTTCCCTACAAACAACTTACTTGAGTCTTTCCTACAGCAGGTCTCCTGTACTGATAACCTATTCCAGTTTTTCGCATCAGTTTAAGTATTTCTCTGAGGCACATAGAACTCCAAGATTAAAAGGATGTCCTCTTGGCTTTCTGACCTCTGGTTAGTGGTGACATTCCTCCCCTCCATAGTAACAGGAAAAAAAAAAGTAAGGGATGGGAACTAAAAAGCTGTTAGAAAGGGAAATGGGATCTTACAACATCTCTTCAGTATAAAATTATCTTCTTCACTGGTAGTGTTAGGTGATGGAAGAAGTAACGTTTTCTATTCTATTTTCTGACTTCATTTTTACTCAGTTCCTGTTTTGCACAATCATTCTAAAAAGCACTTTTTCAGTTGCCACTGTTTGATACACCTACACTTGGCATTTTTTAGATCTGCATGTTTATTTCCTTTGCTTTCCAAAGGGATTGGGACAAAAGTAGCAGGGCTAGAGAGTGTTTAACAGGACTCTTTAAGCCTTAGTTACATTCTTGAACAGAAAAAAATGCAGGTACATTTAGGAAATACATATATTCAAAAATATAGAAATCTTCAGAAACCACCGAAGCAAGGACAAGGACAAAGAGAAGGGCAAGGGCACAAATATATCAGAACCACACTTCTAACTCAGCAAGTGAGGTGTTGTCCAGGAGATGAGGGACATATAGTCCTTCTCCTGGTGCTCAATAAATTTGCGGTTTGTCTGCATAGATCTCAAAAAAAGTCTTACTGTTAATAATTCTTGAAGCAGAGTCAATGCATCTTCTTCCTTCTTGGCAACATTTAGTCCCATTGAATTTGCCAACTCTGTTTTATTTTTAGAATGTATTTTTTTTCTACTTACAAACTAGGGTATGGTTCCCTTTTCTGATGCTTCTCTGAGCTTGCAGTTATGGCAAGGAAAAAATCGAAACAGGAAACTTTGACTTTCTCCAAAACTAAGGTAAATTGAGATGGAAACCTTTGCTGAGGAATTATTGTCAAAAGTGTAAAGTCATGATTGTGAGAGATTAATTTTTTTCTAATGGCGATCATGCTGGGATTACCATCTGAGGAACACCTTCTGGAGCCAGCAGATGATTTGTTTCAACATTTAGGACCAGTTCTTTTATGATACTCTTTTGCATAACAAAGAACATACTTTGTATTTGTGAACCTCATTCACTGGTCTTCCAGTAAATAGTATGAAAATAGTTGGTTTAGGTTCTTTTTTGTGTATTTTTTCTTTTATTTATTTACTTTTTGGGGGTTTTATTGTTGAGTATTAACTTTGCAAACATGTAGGTCACTACAGACTTTTATGATAACAAATTAAGGGCTCTTGTTTCTTGGGGCCCGAGGACAAATACATAATTTTTGCATGGGTTTCAGTGCTTTTCCCCCTTGGGAGGGTTGTTTCATTATTTGTTTAGCATCAGTAAAGTTGCTGGGGATGTACTAAACATTTCTTTGACAGTCTGTGTTAAAGTAGTTCTTTTCCTCATGAACATCTTGTTTGTCAACTTGGGAAGTCATTGTTTAAATTCCACTTGAATGGAATATGCTGTTATGCAAGTGCTAGAAGACAAAAGAAATTAAACACAAAAAGTTCATCTCATATGACTGTCCTTGTTATTTTTGACAGAAAGCCAGGTGAGAAGCCAGAAAAGAGGAGCTGACATCTGGATTCCATTGGTGGGGAAGTTCAGTACACAGATAATGATACTTTCAACATTGCATCTGCAATAAAGACCAATGTTGAAGGGTAGCTGCACATGTGAAATGCTGACAGTGTTCTGCAATCCCTGCAAGAAATGAATGGTCAGAAGGATAGGAAGCATTACAAATGAGGTAATGTGTTTTTGAAGTACAATGCTATTTTAAAAGAAATACTGACCTCATAGTCTTGGAAATGCTGGAGATGGATTAGTTATGAAAAAGGGGTCTTTTACCTTTGTCTCTCTAGTAAGAATCCAGTATTTATGAACAGAGACTGAAGGCTTATTAATTTCTGAACTATTTTGTAAGACTTATGCAAAGACAAGCAATGGACTCAGAATCTAATCTGGATTGAAAGGGATCTCTTGAGGTCATCTGGTACAAATCCCAGTCAAGACAGAAACAACTTCAAAGTTCCATTAGAATGGTCACAATCTTTTCTGGTATCTCTAGCAATGGACATTCCACAGTTTCTTTGGTATATCTATTTTTGTGTGTAACAAACCTCATTGTAAAAATGTGCTCAGCTTCTACCTGACATGCAGTTCCTCTGGGAGAGTCACATGCTAATTCTCATCAGGAAGGTCAATATTTAACATGCAAAGAGGCTGACTTCTCTTGCTTTCATATCAGATTAATGATAATGCCAGTGGACCACACGCTGGCATTTCCCATGTAATTAAGTTCTGTTGAGTTTTTCAAAAGCTGCCCTTCTTTCCTTGAATATTCAGTTATCTTGGGGGAGAGACGGAGCAAGGGGGAATGAGAACAGAGAGGGAAAAGATGTTTTTTGCTTTTCTTCCCTTGCTGATTAGCTAATAAAGAAAAAACAATGTCTAGGAAAAGAAAGTTCATATATGAACAAAATATCTCATTTCTAGAAGAGAATCTATCCCACCAAATATATTCATCTCTGTTTTGAAACCTTTAATGAGAAGTATCCTAAGGGAAAAGTTTTCTTTCATTTCATTTAAGAATCACACATTTTATCATTTCAGTATCCGTCGGTCATATTAAAATTCAGACAAATATCTGCATATTTTAAATGTCTGCCTGAATACCGAGATCATTTGTCAATGTCCTCACTGAATTGTTAGTCAGCCTGTTGTGCACATTATTTGAGACAGCAAATGAACTGTTTGGGTTGCTATGGTTACAGCTATGGAGAAGATAAATTTCTGCAGCTACTATCTTTCTTGAGGGGGCTGGGGCAGAGAAAGATAATTGAAAAACTAAAAGTTAATCCGACACATTAGGGTAAGGTCAGAACTGCAACAAAGCTTTATGTGTGCACTTCGTTATAAATGTGGAAGGAACAATATATCCATAAAAGTAAATAAATATTGATGGATGCTTCCATTACATTCCCTTTCTCTAAATTTATGCTGCAATTTGTACCAGTCAGGTAGCAGTGATTGGGATTGTTCAACCAGCAGGAATTGCTAATTTGGACAGTTATCTGATTTAGAACATCATGATGAGGTGATAATTTCCTCCAAAATTACCACTAACATTTTGGGTTCATGGAAAAGCCAAATCACAGAATCATTTAGGTTGGAAGGGATCTTAAGATCATCTATTCTATCTCCCTACTACAGCAAGGTCACATACCATATTTTATCCTGCACTGTGTCCAGTCAGATTTTCTGTGTTACCAAAGATGGAGATGACCTCTCAGAAAAAAGGTTTCCTTGTGTTTACACTGAATTTACTATTTTTTAATTTGTGCTTATTGCTGTTTGTTCTCTGCACACCACTGAAAAAAAGTTTATTTCTGTTCTCTTCATTCTCTCCTGCCAGATAGTAATAATAAGATGCTCCTTGAGACTTTTCCACAGGCTAAGCACTTGCAGCAGTCTTCACATATGACAAATGCTCCAGTCATTTCATCATCTTTGTGACCCTGAGGTGGATATGCTCTGTGAAGTCTGTGTCTTGCTTGAAGTTCAGAGCCCACACTAGACACAGTATTCCAGACATTGTCTCATCAGTAGTGATCAGAGAGGAGGGATCATCTCTGCTGAAAAGGCTGGCAATGCCCTTTCTAACATACCTTAGGATACTATTCTCCTATTTTGCTGTAAGGGTGCACCACTAGTTCATGGTTAACAAGGTGTCTTGCAGGACCCAGGGTCTTTCCCTGCAAAACTCCTTTTCAGCCAGGTGCTCTCTCAGTTGAATGAGGGACTGGGGTTATTTATCTGCAAGTCAGGATTTTGCCCTTCCATTTGTTAAACATGACATCTTTCTATGCCAAAGTGTCCAACCTGTCATGAATGCTTTGAATGGCAGCACAATCACATCACTTATGAGCAGCTTTTCCCAGTTCTACACCATTTTAAAAAACCC